>NC_084560.2:44270420-44370420 GCF_033978685.3 Nerophis lumbriciformis
AAAAGTTGATTTTCAAGGTAAAAAATAATTTTCAAGGTGAAACATTTTCAAGGTGAAACATTTTCAAGGTGAAACATTTTTTTCAAGGTGAACATTTTTTTTTAAAAGGTGAAAAATTATTTTCAAGGTAAAAAAATATTTTCAAAGTAAAAGTTGATTTTCAAGGTAAAAGTTGATTTTCAAGGTAAAAAATAATTTTCAAGGTAAAAAATAATTTTCAAGGTAAAAAATAATTTTCAAGGTAAAAAAATATTTTCAAAGTGTAAAATTATTTTCAAGATAAAAAATTATTTTCAAGGTGAAACATTTTTTTCAAGGTGAACATTTTTTTTTAAAAGGTGAAAAATTATTTTCAAGGTAAAAAATTATTTTCAAAGTAAAAGTTGATTTTCAAGTTAAAAAATGTTTTTCAAGGTGAAAAATTATTTTCAAGGTAAAAAATGTTTTTCAAGGTGAACAATTTTTTTCAAGGTAAAAAAATTTTCAAAGTAAAAGTTGATTTTCAAGGTAAAAATTTATTTTCAAGGTAAAAAATTATTTTCAAAGTAAAAAATTATTTTCAAGGTAAAAAAGGATTTTCAAGGTGAACATTTTTATTCAAGGTGAAAAAATGATTTTCAAGGTAAAAAATGATTTTCAAAGTAAAAGTTGATTTTCAAAGTAAAAGTTGATTTTCAAGGTAAAAAATAATTTTCAAGGTAAAAAATGATTTTCAAGGTAAAAAAATGATTTTCAAAGTGTAAAATTATTTTCAAGGTAAAAAATTATTTTCAAGGTAAAAAAATATTTTCAAGGTGAAACATTTTTTTCAAGGTGAACATTTTTTTTTAAAAGGTGAAAAATTATTTTGAAGGTAAAAAATTATTTTCAAGGTAAAAAATTATTTTCAAAGTAAAAGTTGATTTTCAAGTTAAAAAATGATTTTCAAGGTAAAAAAAAGATTTTCAAGGTGAACATTTTTTTTCAAGGTAAAAAATGTTTTTCAAGGTAAAAGATTATTTTCAAAGTAAAAGTTGATTTTTCAAGGTGAAAAATGATTTTCAAGGTAAAAAATGTTTTTCAAGGTGAACATTTTTTTTCAAGTTAAAACATTTTCAAAGTAAAAGTTGATTTTCAAGGAAAAAAATTATTTTCAAGGTAAAACATTATTTTCAAAGTAAAAAATTATTTTCAAGGTAAAAATTATGTTCAAGGTAAAAAAGGATTTTCAAGGTGAAAATGTTTATTCAAGGTGAAAAATGATTTTTAAGGTAAAAGTTGATTTTCAAGGTAAAAAGTGATTTTCAAGGAGAAAAACATTTTTCAACGTAAAAAATTATTTTCAAGGTATAAAATGATTTTCAAAGTAAAAGTTGATTTTCAAGGTAAAAAATGGTTTTCAAGGTAAACAATGATTTTCAAAGTAAAAGTTGATTTTCAAGGTAAAAAATGATTTTCAGGTAAAAAAAAATTTTCAAGGTGAAACATTTTTTCCAAGGTAAAAAATGATTTTCAGAGTAAAAGTGGATTTTCAAGGTAAAAAAATATTTTCAAGGTAAAAATTGATTTTCAAGGTGAAACATTTTTTTCAAGGTAAAAAATGATTTTCAAAGTAAAAGTTGATTTTAAATAATAAATCCATTATTAATTACGTGCATTAGATGTAACACTAATAAATATTTGCCGATAAGTAATTTGAAATGAATTGCTCTATAATAAATGGTTACATGTGAGCACCTTTTGAGAAAAAATAAGAAAAACTGACAAAAAAAGGACAATTTATATTGGCACCATGTGCTGTAATACAAACTCTGAAAGAAAATCTTAAAAATAAAGACTACATTTCCTGCAATTGGGTGCATTTCTACGCTATATTATACCTTTTAAATTTATTCTCATCTTAGACACTTAGATGTCCCATGTAATGTACCTCAGAATATGTTTAAATGTTGCTTACACAGTATAAGGGCCACAGTTTGACCCTAGCACAGATGATTTACTATTACAGTACTTCCAATTGGAAACATTTAAAAGGCGGAACAAACTGTAGAGTTAGTTTAACCATTTGAAAACATGCAGGATGTTGTTGTTTTTTTAGATAAGCACACATTTATAATTGTAAATGTCTATTAAGTGTAGTGTGTTGACATATGATGCAAACACAGCCAGGTGTCCCAACGTGCACGGCCGAGTGCAGACAAGCAGGTAATCAATGCAGGCTTACAGCAGGGGATGACCAGTAGGGGGCCTGTGACCTGCCAGGTGACCCGTGCTTGTCTCCACTAGTGCCAGCGCGCGGCCACATGTGTGTACGCGCGTCTATTAGACGGAAAAGTCAGCTGTTCAGCCAGGCGGCGCCGCTAGGTTTCATTTACCGAGTTTCCGACACAATCAAACGGCGGCGGACTTAATGATGTCAGCGCCAAGCAAACGCCTCTGCGGCCACGGCGGCCTATGTTTGGGGGCCGGCTAATGACAGCAGGCTGCGTGGAAGTCCTGTCATAAAGCGAATCAGGAGAGTTCACGCTGGGCCTCGTAAATCTTGGCCCCCTCTGAGGGTTACTGGGAGGTCTGGGAAGTGAAGATTTCCTACTTATTATTCTTGGGAACGACACGGACGAGCACCCCGTGAACCCCGGTCAAGCGAGGTCATGACCTTGGGGTGAGGGGGGGGACGGCGGTCATTGTCGTGTCAGTAACCGTGGCGATGGCGAGCGGCGCCGTGCTGCCACGCAATGATCAATACATGTTTGATATCCTTTATTACAGCACACTTTCCCAGCAAATATATTTGTCTGTTCCAGAGTCAAACTGGCACCTTTAACACCACATATTTCTGGCAGTTTTTAAGAAGTTAGACACTGTTTTAACATGTGCAAAAATTATTAAACCGTTTATTTCCTATTGCAACAAATCGGAGAAAGCGGGTACAGATCACCAAATGTATGAAGTAACATTTTTACATAGCCAGTGTAAAAATAGGTGGAACCCCATTATCAGGTTGCATAAACAATAAAAATAATACTCATGATACCGTTAATCACGGTTCTGTGATGGTAAATGGAACAGATTATTTCCTTTTTTTTTATATAATTATTTTATTTTTGTTTTTTTCCCCCATTTTTATTTTATTTTGTTTTACGTTTTTATTTTCAAACTTGTTTATTTTTTTATTTTTTTCATGCAAGTGTAAGAATAAGTGGAACCCCATTATTATCAGGTTGCATAAACAATAAAAAATAATACTCATGATACCGTTAATCACGGTTCTGTGATAGTATATGGATCAGATTATTTCCATTATTTCCTTTTTTAAAATTTATTTTCATTTATTTTTTTTTCCCCATTTTTATTTTATTTTACGTTTTTATTTTCAAAATTGTTAATTTTTGGTTTTTGTCATGCAAGTGTAAGAATAATTGGAACCCCATTATTATCCGGTTGCATAAACAATAAAAAAATAATACTCATGATACCGTTAATCACGGTTCCGTGACGGTATATGGAACAGATTATTTCCATTATTTCCTTTTTTTAATTTAATGATTTTATTTTTGTTTTTTTCCCCCCATTTTTATTTTATTTTGTTTTACGTTTTTATTTTCAAAATTGTTTTTTTTTTTTCTTTTTTTTTTTTCTCATGCAAGTGTAAGAATAAGTGGAACCCCATTATTATCAGGTTGCATAAACAATAAAAAATAATACTCATGATACCGTTAATCACGGTTCTGTGATGGTAAATGGAACAGATCATTTCCATTATTTCCTTTTTTTAAATTTAATTATTTTATTTTTGTTTTGTTCCCCCATTTTTATTTTATTTTACGTTTTTATTTTCAAAATTGTTTATTTAAAAAAAAAAAATTTCATGCAAGTGTAAGAATAAGTGGAACCCCATTATTATCATGTTGCATAAACAATAAAAAATAATACTCATGATACCGTTAATCACGGCTCTGTGATAGTATATGGATCAGATTATTTCCATTATTTCCTTTTTTTAAATTTAATTTAATTTTTGTTTTTTTCCCCATTTTTATTTTATTTTATTTTACGTTTTTATTTTCAAAATTGTTAATTTTTGTTTTTTTTCACGCAAGTGTAAGAATAAGTGGAACCCCATTATTATCAGGTTGCATGAACAATAAAAAAATAATACTCATGATACCGTTAATCACAGTTCTGTGATGGTATATGGAACAGATCATTTCCATTGTTTCCTTTTTTTAAATTTAATTATTTAATTTTTGTTTTTTTCCCCATTATTTTATTTTACGTTTTTATTTTCAAAATTGTTATTTATTTATTTTTTTTCATGCAAGTGTAAGAATAAGTGGAACCCTATTACCGGTATTATCAGGTTGCATAAACAATAAAAAATAATACTCATGATACCGTTAATCACGGTTCTGTGATGGTATGTGGAACAAATAAATTCCATTATTTCCTTTTTTTAAATTTAATTATTTTATTTTTGTTTTTTCCCCCATTTTTATTTTATTTTATTTTACGTTTTTATTTTCAAAATTTGTATTTATTTATTTATTTTTTTCATGCAAGTGTAAGAATAAGTGGAACCCCATTATTATCAGGTTGCATAAACAATAAAAAAGAATACTCATGATACCGTTAATCACGGTTCTGTGACGGTATATGGAACAGATTATTTCCATTATTTCCTTTTTTTAAATTTAATGATTTTGTTTTTGTTTTTTTCCCCCATTTTTATTTTATTTTGTTTTACGTTTTTATTTTCAAATTGTTTATTTTTTTTTCATGCAAGTGTAAGAATAAGGGGAACCCCATTATTATCAGGTTGCATAAACAATAAAAAATAATACTCATGATACCGTTAATCATGGTTCTGTGATGGTATATGGAACAGATAATTTCCATTATTTCCGTTTTTAAAATTTAATTATTTTATTTTTGTTTTTTTCCCCATTTTTATTTTATTTTATTTTACGTTTCTATTTTCAAAATTGTTTTTTTGGGGGGGTTTTTTCATGCAAGTGTAAGAATAAGTGGAACCCCATTATTATCGGGTTGCATAAACAATAAAAAATAATACTCATGATACCGTTAATCACGGCTCTGTGATAGTATATGGATCAGATTATTTTCATTATTTCCTTTTTTTAAATTTATTTTAATTTTTGTTTTTTTTCCCCATTTTTATTTTATTTTATTTTACGTTTCTATTTTCAAAATTGTATTTATTTTTTTTCATGCAAGTGTAAGAATAAGTGGAACCCCATTATTATCAGGTTGCATAAACAATAAAAAATAATACTCATGATACCGTTAATCACGGCTCTGTGATAGTATATGGATCAGATTATTTCCATTATTTCCTTTTTTTAAATTTATTTTAATTTTTGTTTTTTTCCCCCATTTTTATTTTATTTTATTTTACGTTTTTATTTTCAAAATTGTTAATTTTTTTTTTTTTTCATGCAAGTGTAAGAATAAGTGGAACCCCACTATTATCAGGTTGCATAAACAATAAAAAATAATACTCATGATGCCATTAATCACGGTTCTGTGATGGTATATGGAACAGATAAATTCTATTATTTCCTCTTTTTTTTAAATTTAATTTTTATTTTTGTTTTTCCCCCCATTTTTATTTTATTTTATTGTACGTTTTTATTTTCAAATTTTTATTTTTTTTATTTTTTTTTCATGCAAGTGTAAGAATAAGTGGAACCCCATTGTTATCAGGTTGCATAAACAATAAAAAATAATACTCATGATACCGTTAATCACGGTTCTGTGATAGTATATGGATCAGATTATTTCCATTATTTCCTTTTTTTAAATTTATTTTCATTTTTTTTTTTTTCCCCATTTTTATTTTATTTTACGTTTTTATTTTCAAAATTGTTAATTTTTGTTTTTTGTCATGCAAGTGTAAGAATAATTGGAACCCCATTATTATCCGGTTGCATAAACAATAAAAAAATAATACTCATGATACCGTTAATCACGGTTCCGTGACGGTATATGGAACAGATTATTTCCATTATTTCCTTTTTTTAATTTAATGATTTTATTTTTGTTTTTTTCCCCCCATTTTTATTTTATTTTGTTTTACGTTTTTATTTTCAAAATTGTTTTTTTTTTCTCTTTTTTTTTTTTCTCATGCAAGTGTAAGAATAAGTGGAACCCCATTATTATCAGGTTGCATAAACAATAAAAAATAATACTCATGATACCGTTAATCACGGTTCTGTGATGGTAAATGGAACAGATCATTTCCATTATTTCCTTTTTTTAAATTTAATTATTTTAGTTTAGTTTTTTCCCCATTTTTATTTTATTTTATTTTACGTTTTTATTTTCAAAATGTTTTATTTATTTATTTATTTTCATGCAAGTGTAAGAATAAGTGGAACCCCATTATTATCAGGTTGCATAAACAATAAAAAAAATAATACTCATGATACCGTTAATCACGGCTCTGTGATAGTATATGGATCAGATTATTTCCATTATTTCCTTTTTTAAAATTTATTTTCATTTTTTTTTTTTTCCCCATTTTTATTTTATTTTACGTTTTTATTTTCAAAATTGTTAATTTTTGGTTTTTGTCATGCAAGTGTAAGAATAATTGGAACCCCATTATTATCGGGTTGCATAAACAATAAAAAAATAATACTCATGATACCGTTAATCACGGTTCCGTGACGGTATATGGAACAGATTATTTCCATGATTTCCTTTTTTTAAATTTAATGATTTTATTTTTGTTTTTTTCCCCCATTTTTATTTTATTTTGTTTTACGTTTTTATTTTCAAAATTGTTTATTTTTTTTTATTTTTTTTTCATGCAAGTGTAAGAATAAGTGGAACCCCATTATTATCATGTTGCATAAACAATAAAAAAAAATACTCATGATACCGTTAATCACGGCTCTGTGATAGTATATGGATCAGATTATTTCCATTATTTCCTTTTAAATTTATTTTAATTTTTGTTTTTTCCCCCCATTTTTATTTTATTTTATTTTATGTTTTTATTTTCATAATTGTTATTTATTTTATTTTTTTCATGCAAGTGTAAGAATAAGTGGAACCCCATTATTATCAGGTTGCATAAACAATAAAAAAAATAATACTCATGATACCGTTAATCACTCTTCTGTGATAGTATATGGAACAGATCATTTCCATTGTTTCCTTTTTTTAAATTTAATTATTTAATTTTTGTTTTTTCCCCCATTTTTATTTTATTTTATTTTATGTTTTTATTTTCATAATTGTTATTTATTTTATTTTTTTCATGCAAGTGTAAGAATAAGTGGAACCCCATTATTATCAGGTTGCATAAACAATAAAAAAAATAATACTCATGATACCGTTAATCACTCTTCTGTGATAGTATATGGAACAGATCATTTCCATTGTTTCCTTTTTTTTAATTTAATTATTTTATTTTTGTTTTGTTCCCCCATTTTTATTTTATTTTACGTTTTTATTTTCAAAATTTTTTTTTTATTTTTATTTTTTTTTCATGCAAGTGTAAGAATAAGTGGAACCCCATTATCAGGTTGCATAAACAATAAATAAAAAAAATACTCATGATACCGTTAATCACGGCTCTGTGGTAGTATATGGATCAGATTATTTCAATTTTTTCCTTTTTTTAATTTTATTTTAATTTTTGTTTTTTTCCCCCATTTTTATTTTATTTCATTTTACGTTTTTATTTTCAAAATTGTTATTTATTTATTTTTTTCATGCAAGTGTAAGAATAAGTGGAACCCCATTATTATCATGTTGCATAAACAATAAAAAATAATACTCATGATACCGTTAATCACGGCTCTGTGATAGTATATGGATCAGATTATTTCCATTATTTCCTTTTTTAAAATTTAATTTAATTTTTGTTTTTTTCCCCATTTTTATTTTATTTTATTTTACGTTTTTATTTTCAAAATTGTTAATTTTTGTTTTTTTTCACGCAAGTGTAAGAATAAGTGGAACCCCATTATTATCATGTTGCATAAACAATAAAAAATAATACTCATGATACCGTTAATCACGGCTCTGTGATAGTATATGGATCAGATTATTTCCATTATTTCCTTTTTTTAAATTTATTTTCATTTTTGTTTTTTCCCCCATTTTTATTTTATTTTACGTTTTTATTTTCAAAATTTTTATTTATTTATTTTTTTCATGCAAGTGTAAGAATAAGTGGAACCCCATTATTATCAGGTTGCATAAACAATAAAAAATAATACTCATGATACCGTTAATCACGGCTCTGTGATAGTATATGGATCAGATTATTTCCATTGTTTCCTTTTTTTTTTCTTTTTTTTAATTTTTTTTTTTTCCCCCCATTTTTATTTTCTTTTATTTTACGTTTTTATTTTCAAATTGTTTATTTTTTTTTCATGCAAGTGTAAGAATAAGGGGAACCCCATTATTATCAGGTTGCATAAACAATAAAAAATAATACTCATGATACCGTTAATCATGGTTCTGTGATGGTATATGGAACAGATAATTTCCATTATTTCCGTTTTTAAAATTTAATTATTTTATTTTTGTTTTTTTCCCCATTTTTATTTTATTTTATTTTACATTTCTATTTTCAAAATTGTTTTTTTGGGGTTTTTTTTTCATGCAAGTGTAAGAATAAGTGGAACCCCATTATTATCGGGTTGCATAAACAATAAAAAATAATACTCATGATACCGTTAATCACGGCTCTGTGACGGTATATGGAACAGATTATTTCCATTATTTCCGTTTTTAAAATTTAATTATTTTATTTTTGTTTTTTTCCCCATTTTTATTTTATTTTATTTTACATTTTTATTTTCAAAATTGTTAATTTTTATTTTTTATGCAAGTGTAAGAATAAGTGGAACCCCATTATTTTCAGGTTGCATAAACAATAAAAAAAAAAAAATACTCATGATACCGTTAATCACGGTTCTGTGATGGTATATGGATCACATAATTTCCATTATTTCCTTTTTTTTAAATTTAATTATTCTATTTTAGTTTTTTTCCCCATTTTTATTTACTTTTATTTAAAGTTTTTATTTTCTAAATTGTTTATTTTATTTTATTTTTTCATGCAAGTGTAAGAATAAGTTGTCTACTACCAAGTGGCACAAATGATAAAACACTCTTAACAAACTTCTTTTTTTTTCTTCTTTTTTTTTGACATTCTAACTAGGGATGTCCGATAATGGCTTTTTTGCCGATATCCGATATTCCGATATTGTCCAACTCTTAATTACCGATACCGATATCAACCGATACCAATATCAACCGATACCGATATATACAGTCGTGGAATTAACACATTATTATGCCTAATTTGGACAACCAGGTATGGTGAAGATAAGGTCTTTTTTTTTTTAATTAATAAGTTAAGATAGATAAATTAAAAACATTTTCTTGAATAAAAAGGTGTGACTTGGTAGGATATGTACAGCGAGCAGAGAACATAGTGAGTTCAGAAAGCATAAGAACAAGTATCAACAATCCGGGGAGGTGGGATGTGGAAGGGAGGGTGTTAGTCAAGGGTTGAAGTTGCCTGGAGGTTACGTCAACGACTTGCATCAACATGAGTCCGCCAATTAGAGAGATAACGACCTAAACGAGTCCTGCTTGTTTCCTAGAGGTCAGTAAACACACCATCAAGCATGCACAAGCAGTGTCTTTTTTTATTTAAATTTTTTAAATCGGCCTTTTCGTCTTCCTGGCATCAGATTTTGTTTTAATCCTCATGGAGCGTTTACAAACTTCCCTCCTAACATTAAAAAAAAAAAATCTGGAGTTCCACTGGCGGCTGTGCTAACAGGCATGTAGGCCACGCCAAATGTGGCCAGAAATAAGCCAAGCCCCCCCACGGTCTCGGAGATTGCCCGCCACAGCGAGCAGGAGCCCCTTTAGATGAGTGTAATACGCCAAGGGAGAGCTGCCTTTTAAAAGTCAATAAAAAAAAAAAAAACATATGAAAAACTTTGATTGAAGCGTCATCACGCGAGACTTGGACAAATCCCACGAGACCTCGGATGAACTCTTTGGGTTTTGATTTTTTTTGTGGCTTCTGCGGCTGCGTGTCATCAGCTGTCATCAAAAATGTTTTAACCTATTGATATTTTATAGTGGTTAATAAATAAATATATATATATATACTGTGTATATATATATATATATATATATATATATATATATATATATATATATATATATATATGTTCAAATCAGGCATATTTTTTGTTAAAATCAGACACCTTTCTTGTTCAAATCAGACATCTTTGTTGTTAAAATCCGACATCTTTTTTGTTGAAATCAGACATCTTTGTTAAAATCCGACTTATTTGTTGTTGAAATGCGACTTATTTGTTGTTCAAATCAGACTTATTTGTTGTTCAAATCAGACTTATTTGTTAAAGTCAGACATATTTGTTGTTAAAGTCAGACATATTTGTTGTTCAAATCCGACATCTTTGTTCTTCAAATATGACATCTTTGTTGTTAAAATCCGACATCTTTTTTGTTCAAATCAGACATCTTTGTTCAAATCAGACATGTTTGTTAAAATCACACATATTTGTTGTTGAAATCAGACATCTTTGTTGTTAAAATCAGGTATTTTTGTTGTTAAAATCCGACATCTTTGTTGTTAAAATCCGACATCTTTGTTCTTCAAATCCGACATCTTTTTTGTTGAAATCAGACATCTTTGTTCAAATACGACTTATTTGTTGTTGAAATGCGACTTATTTGTTGTTCAAATCAGACTTATATAAAGATGTCGGATTTTAACAACAAAGATGTCTGATTTTTACAACAAAAATACCTGATTTTAACAACAAAGATGTCGGATTTTAACAACAAAGATGTCGGATTTTTACAACAAAAATACCTGATATTAACAACAAAGATGTCTGATTTTAACAACAAATATGCCTGATTTGAACAAAAAATATGTCTGACTTCAACAAATAAATCGGATTTCAACAACAAATAAGTCGTATTTTAACAACAAATATGTCTGACTTTAACAACAAATATGTCTGACTTTAGTCTGACTTTAACAGATAAGTTTGATTTGAACAACAAATATGTCTGACTCCAACAACAAATAAGTCGTATTTTAACAACAAATAAGTCTCATTTCAACAACAAACAAGTCGCATTTCAACAACAAATAAGTCGCATTTGAACAAAGATGTCTGATTTGAACAAAAAAGATGTCGGATTTGAACAAAAAAGATGTCGGATTTTAACAAAAAAGATGTCTGATTTTAACGACAAAAATACCTGATTTTAGCAACAAAGATGTCGGATTTCAACAACAAATATGTCTGATTTTAACAAAGATGTCTGATTTGAACAAAGACGTCTGATTTGAACAAAAAAGATGTCAGATTTGAAGAACAAAAATGTCGTATTTGAAGAACAAAGATGTCGGATTTTAACAACAAAGATGTCGGATTTTAACAACAAAGATGTCGGATTTTAACAACAAAAATACCTGATATTAACAACAAAGATGTCTAATTTTAACAACAAATATGTCCGATTTGAACAAAAAATATGTCTGACTTCAACAAATAAGTCGGATTTCAACAACAGATAACTTGGATTTCAACAACAAATAAGTCGTATTTTAACAACAAATATGTCTGACTTTAACAACAAATATGTCTGACTTTAACAGATAAGTTTGATTAGAACAACAAATATGTCTGACTCCAACAACAAATAAGTCGTATTTTAACAACAAACAAGTCGCATTTCAACAACAAATAAGTCGCATTTTAAGAAAGATGTCTGATTTGAACAAAAAAGATGTCGGATTTGAAGAACAAAGATGTCTGATTTCAACAACAAAGATGTCGGATTTTAACAACAAAGATGTCTAATTTTAACAACAAATATGTCTGATTTGAACAAAAAATATGTCTGACTTCAACAAATAAGTCGCATTTCAACAACAAATAAGTCGCATTTTAACAAAGATGTCTGATTTGAACAAAAAAGATGTCGGATTTGAAGAACAAAAATGTCGTATTTGAAGAACAAAGATGTCTGATTTTAACAACAAAGATGTCTGATTTTAACAACAAATATGTCCGATTTGAACAAAAAATATGTCTGACTTCAACAAATAAGTCGGATTTCAACAACAAATAAGTCGTATTTTAACAACAAATATGTCTGACTTTAACAACAAATATGTCTGACTTTAACAACAAATATGTCTGACTTTAACAACAAATAAGTCTGATTTTAACAACAAATGTCTGACTTTAACAACAAATATGTCTGACTTTAACAACAAATATGTCTGACTTTAACAACAAATATGTCTGACTTTAACAACAAATATGTCTGACTTTAACAACAAATATGTCTGACTTTAACAACAAATATGTCTGACTTTAACAACAAATATGTCTGACTTTAACAACAAATAAGTCTGACTTTAACAACAAATATGTCTGACTTTAACAACAAATATGTCTGACTTTAACAACAAATATGTCTGACTTTAACAACAAATAAGTCTGATTTTAACAACAAATATGTCTGACTTTAACAACAAATATGTCTGACTTTAACAACAAATATGTCTGACTTTAACAAATAAGTCGGCTTTGAACAACAGACATGTTTGTTAAAATCACACATATTTGTTGTTGAAATCCGACTTATTTGTTGTTGAAACCCGACATATATGATAATATAGAGGCAACTACTGCTACTTTAAAGCTGAGCTCAGGACTTTAGTACAAGATAACTTCTGTACTTTTTCATTTGCAAAAACCGAAATTGACTTGAGGTGGATTCCATACCGATACCATATCATCACACCACAGTATCACTATTCCTGCATTGCTTTTATCTTTTTTTTTTGCTTCCAACACAAATTGACTTATTGTCTTTGACTTTTTCCAAACTTTATTTTGGCACTTGGCGGAGGTAAAAATAGATCGACCAGCACTGATTAATCAGCTGGCGATGGGGGTCACGGATGGGGTCGGAGGTCACAGGAAAAGAATAGCATCATCCTGACGAGCGTGCTTAAGTAAACAGGCAAAGATGCGCCGTATGAGTAAGACACTTTCCCTCCCGAGCTGCTAATCAGCTGGGGGGGTTCTGACCCGCGGTCCAGGTCAGTGTCGCAGGAAAAGCAAACATTAACGAAGAGCAAGGTTGTCCTCTAACAAAGGTGCAGGTGGGCTAGGCAGTGCGGACCACCAGGTTGCCACCTAATTACACGGCACAGGTCCTGTGGACGCTGGAGGCTGCAAACAATGGAGCATGTGTGCCTGGCAGTACGGGGGCTCAGGAAACCACCACTGATCAGATGTTTCTAAAGGAAACCAAGGAGGGGAGGGGGGGAACCTGAGGACCGGAGCGGTCTCTAACGTGTACTTAAGTGGTGTTGCAAGAAGCCGAGAGCGGATCAAGGCGGATACAGTGACACTGGAAACAAGCGGTGAACATATGTGCTGGCCGAGACCTGAGCACAGCACACGTCTAAGATGTCAGACTGAGGACTCAACGCAAGTTTTGTTGGACAACCTTTTGTTCTCAGGGGCCACAAATATCCACCAACACACTTGCAGTTAGCTTCAAATTATTTACACCATTTAAAACACAGCATGGATTACTTGTAATTAGTTATTAACAGAGGTGGGTAGTTACATTTACTCCCTTACATCTACTTGAGTAGCTTTTGGGATGAATTGTACTTCTAAGAGTAGTTTTAATGCAACATACTTTTACTTTTACTTGAGTATATTTATAGAGAAGAAACGCTACTTTTACTCCGCTCCATTTATCTATAAATAAGTCGCATTTCAACAACAAATAAGTCGCATTTTAAGAAAGATGTCTGATTTGAACAAAAAAGATGTCGGATTTGAAGAACAAAGATGTCGGATTTAACAAAGATGTCTGATTTTAACAACAAAAATACCTGATATTAACAACAAAAATACCTGATATTAACAACAAAGATGTCTAATTTTAACAACAAATATGCCTGATTTGAACAAAAAATATGTCTGACTTCAACAAATAAGTCGGATTTCACGACAAAGATGTCTGATTTGAACAAAGATGTCGGATTTGAACAACAAAGATGTCGGATTTGAACAACAAAGATGTCGGATTTGAACAAAGATGTCAGATTTGAACCACAAAGATGTCGGATTTGAACAACAAATATGTCGGATTTGAACAACAAAGATGTCGGATTTGAACAAAGATGTCGGATTTGAACAACAAAGATGTCGGATTTGAACAAAGATGTCGGATTTGAACCACAAAGATGTCGGATTTGAACAACAAATATGTCGGATTTGAACAACAAATATTTGATTTTAACAACCTAGATGTCTGATTTGAACAAAAAAAAAGTCGGATTTGAAGAACAAAGATGTCGGATTTTAACAACAAAGATGTCTGATGTTAACAAAGATGTCTGATTTGAACAAAAAAGATGTCGGATTTTAAGAACAAAGATGTCGGATTTTAACAACAATGATGTCGGATTTTAACAACAAAGATGTCGGATTTTAACAACAAAGATGTCGGATTTTAACAACAAATGTCGGATTTTAACAACAAAAATACCTGATATTAACAACAAAGATGTCTAATTTTAACAACAAATATGCCTGATTTGAACAAAAAATATGTCTGACTTCAACAAACGTCTGATTTGAACAAAGATGTCTGATTTGAACAACAACGATGTCTGATTTTAACAACAAAAATGTCTGATTTGAACAACAAAGGTGTCTGATTTGAACAAAAAAGATGTCGGATTTGAACAACAAAAATGTCGTATTTGAAGAACAAAGATGTCGGATTTTAACAGCAAAGATGTCTGATTTGAACAACAAATATGCCTGATTTGAACATGTGTGATTTTAACAACAAATAAGTCTGACTTTAACAACAAATATGTCTGACTTTAACAAAAGTCTGATTTGAACAACAAATAAGTCGTATTTCAACAACAAATAAGTCGTATTTTAACAACAAATAAGTCGCATTTTAACAACAAATAAGTCGCATTTCAACAACAAACAAGTCGCATTTCAACAACAAACAAGTCGCATTTAAACAACAAATAAGTCGCATTTTAAGAAAGATGTCTGATTTGAACAAAAAAGATGTCGGATTTGAAGAACAAAGATGTCGGATTTTAACAACAAAGATGTCGGATTTTAACAACAAAGATGTCTGATTTGAACAAAAAATATGTCTGACTTCAACAAATAAGTCGGATTTCACGACAAAGATGTCTGATTTGAACAAAGATGTCGGATTTGAACAACAAAGATGTCGGATTTGAACAACAAAGATGTCGGATTTGAACAACAAATATGTCTGATTTGAACAACAAAGATGTCTGATTTGAAAAAAAAAAAGTCGGATTTGAAGAACAAAGATGTCGGATTTTAACAACAAAAACACCTGATTTTAACAACAAAGATGTCTGATGTTAACAAAGATGTCTGATTTGAACAAAAAAGATGTCGGATTTGAAGAACAAAGATGTCGGATTTTAACAACAAAGATGTCTAATTTTAACAACAAAAATACCTGATATTAACAACAAATATGCCTGATTTGAACAAAAAATATGTCTGACTTCAACAAATAAGTCGGATTTCACCACAAAGATGTCTGATTTGAACAACAACGATGTCTGATTTTAACAACAAAAATGTCTGATTTTAACAATAAAGGTGTCTGATTTGAACAAAAAAGATGTCGGATTTGAAGAACAAAAATGTCGTATTTGAAGAACAAAGATGTCGGATTTTAACAGCAAAGATGTCTGATTTTAACAACAAATATGCCTGATTTGAACAACAAATATGTGTGATTTTAACAACAAATAAGTCTGACTTTAACAACAAATATGTCTGACTTTAACAAAAGTCTGATTTGAACAACAAATAAGTCGTATTTCAACAACAAACAAGTCGCATTTCAACAACAAACAAGTCGCATTTAAACAACAAACAAGTCGCATTTCAACAACAAATAAGTCACATTTCAACAACAAACAAGTCGCATTTCAACAACAAACAAGTCGCATTTCAACAACAAATAAGTCGCATTTGAAGAAAGATGTCTGATTTGAACAAAAAAGATGTCGGATTTGAAGAACAAAGATGTCGGATTTTAACAACAAAGATGTCGGATTTTAACAACAAATATGCCTGAATTGAACAAAAAATATGTCTGACTTCAACAAATAAGTCGGATTTCACAACAAAGATGTCTGATTTGAACAACAAAGATGTCTGATTTGAACAACAAAGATGTCTGATTGCTTTGTCAGACAGACCTTCAAAGTAGGATCTATCGCATGCCTGCGTTTCACCAATCAAATGCAGTCACTGGTGACATTTGACTCTGTTTCACCAATCAAATGCAGTCACTGGTGACGTTTGACTCCGTTTCACCAATCAAATGCAGTCACTGGTGACGTTTGACTCCGTTTCACCAATCAAATGCAGTCACTGGTGACGTTTGACTCCGTTTCACCAATCAAATGCAGTCACTGGTGACATTTGACTCTGTTTCACCAATCAAATGCAGTCACTGGTGACGTTTGACTCCGTTTCATCAATCAAATGCAGTCACTGGTGACGTTTGACTCCGTTTCACCAATCAAATGCAGTCACTGGTGACGTTTGACTCCGTTTCACCAATCAAATGCAGTCACTGGTGACGTTTGACTCCGTTTCACCAATCAAATACAGTCACTGGTGACGTTTGACTCCGTTTCACCAATCAAATGCAGTCACTGGTGACATTTGACTCTGTTTCACCAATCAAATGCAGTCACTGGTGACGTTTGACTCCGTTTCACCAATCAAATGCAGTCACTGGTGACGTTTGACTCCGTTTCATCAATCAAATGCAGTCACTGGTGACGTTTGACTCCGTTTCACCAATCAAATGCAGTCACTGGTGACGTTTGACTCCGTTTCACCAATCAAATACAGTCACTGGTGACGTTTGACTCCGTTTCACCAATCAAATGCAGTCACTGGTGACGTTTGACTCCGTTTCACCAATCAAATGCAGTCACTGGTGACGTTTGACTCCGTTTCACCAATCAAATGCAGTCACTGGTGACGTTTGACTCCGTTTCACCAATCAAATACAGTCACTGGTGACGTTTGACTCCGTTTCACCAATCAAATGCAGTCACTGGTGACGTTTGACTCCGTTTCACCAATCAAATGCAGTCACTGGTGAGGTTTGACTCCGTTTCACCAATCAAATGCAGTCACTGGTGAGGTTTGACTCCGTTTCACCAATCAAATGCAGTCACTGGTGACGTTTGACTCCCTTTCACCAATCAAATGCAGTCACTGGTGACGTTTGACTCCGTTTCACCAATCAAATGCAGTCACTGGTGACGTTTGACTCCGTTTCACCAATCAAATGCAGTCACTGGTGACGTTTGACTCCGTTTCACCAATCAAATGCAGTCACTGGTGAGGTTTGACTCCGTTTCACCAATCAAATGCAGTCACTGGTGAGGTTTGACTCCGTTTCACCAATCAAATGCAGTCACTGGTGACGTTTGACTCCCTTTCACCAATCAAATGCAGTCACTGGTGACGTTTGACTCCGTTTCACCAATCAAATGCAGTCCCTGGTGAGGTTTGACTCCGTTTCACCAATCAAATGCAGTCACTGGTGACGTTTGACTCCGTTTCACCAATCAAATGCAGTCACTGGTGACGTTTGACTCCGTTTCACCAATCAAATGCAGTCACTGGTGACGTTTGACTCCGTTTCACCAATCAAATGCAGTCATTGGTGACGTTTGACTCCGTTTCACCAATCAAATGCAGTCACTGGTGACGTTTGACTCCGTTTCACCAATCAAATGCAGTCACTGGTGACGTTTGACTCCGTTTCACCAATCAAATGCAGTCACTGGTGACGTTTGACTCCGTTTCACCAATCAAATGCAGTCACTGGTGACGTTTGACTCAGTTTCACCAATCAAATACAGTCACTGGTGACGTTTGACTCAGTTTCACCAATCAAATGCAGTCACTGGTGACGTTTGACTCAGTTTCACCAATCAAATGCAGTCATTGGTGACGTTTGACTCCGTTTCACCAATCAAATGCAGTCACTGGTGACGTTTGACTCCGTTTCACCAATCAAATGCAGTCACTGGTGACGTTTGACTCCGTTTCACCAATCAAATGCAGTCACTGGTGACGTTTGACTCCGTTTCACCAATCAAATGCAGTCACTGGTGACGTTTGACTCAGTTTCACCAATCAAATACAGTCACTGGTGACGTTTGACTCAGTTTCACCAATCAAATGCAGTCACTGGTGACGTTTGACTCAGTTTCACCAATCAAATGCAGTCATTGGTGACGTTTGACTCCGTTTCACCAATCAAATGCAGTCACTGGTGACGTTTGACTCCGTTTCACCAATCAAATACAGTCACTGGTGACGTTTGACTCAGTTTCACCAATCAAATGCAGTCACTGGTGACGTTTGACTCCGTTTCACCAATCAAATGCAGTCACTGGTGACGTTTGACTCCGTTTCACCAATCAAATACAGTCACTGGTGACGTTTGACTCCGTTTCACCAATCAAATACAGTCACTGGTGACGTTTGACTCCGTTTCACCAATCAAATGCAGTCACTGGTGACGTTTGACTCAGTTTCACCAATCAAATGCAGTCACTGGTGACGTTTGACTCCGTTTCACCAATCACATGCAGTCACTGGTGATGTTTGACTCCGTTTCACCAATCAAATACAGTCACTGGTGACGTTTGACTCCGTTTCACCAATCAAATACAGTCACTGGTGACGTTTGACTCCGTTTCACCAATCAAATGCAGTCACTGGTGACGTTTGACTCAGTTTCACCAATCAAATGCAGTCACTGGTGACGTTTGACTCCGTTTCACCAATCAAATGCAGTCACTGGTGACGTTTGACTCCGTTTCACCAATCAAATGCAGTCACTGGTGACGTTTGACTCCGTTTCACCAATCAAATGCAGTCACTGGTGACGTTTGACTCCGTTTCACCAATCAAATGCAGTCACTGGTGACATTTGACTCTGTTTCACCAATCAAATGCAGTCACTGGTGACGTTTGACTCCGTTTCACCAATCAAATGCAGTCACTGGTGACGTTTGACTCCGTTTCATCAATCAAATGCAGTCACTGGTGACGTTTGACTCCGTTTCACCAATCAAATGCAGTCACTGGTGACGTTTGACTCCGTTTCACCAATCAAATACAGTCACTGGTGACGTTTGACTCCGTTTCACCAATCAAATGCAGTCACTGGTGACGTTTGACTCCGTTTCACCAATCAAATGCAGTCACTGGTGACGTTTGACTCCGTTTCACCAATCAAATGCAGTCACTGGTGACGTTTGACTCCGTTTCACCAATCAAATACAGTCACTGGTGACGTTTGACTCCGTTTCACCAATCAAATGCAGTCACTGGTGACGTTTGACTCCGTTTCACCAATCAAATGCAGTCACTGGTGAGGTTTGACTCCGTTTCACCAATCAAATGCAGTCACTGGTGAGGTTTGACTCCGTTTCACCAATCAAATGCAGTCACTGGTGACGTTTGACTCCCTTTCACCAATCAAATGCAGTCACTGGTGACGTTTGACTCCGTTTCACCAATCAAATGCAGTCACTGGTGACGTTTGACTCCGTTTCACCAATCAAATGCAGTCACTGGTGACGTTTGACTCCGTTTCACCAATCAAATGCAGTCACTGGTGAGGTTTGACTCCGTTTCACCAATCAAATGCAGTCACTGGTGAGGTTTGACTCCGTTTCACCAATCAAATGCAGTCACTGGTGACGTTTGACTCCCTTTCACCAATCAAATGCAGTCACTGGTGACGTTTGACTCCGTTTCACCAATCAAATGCAGTCCCTGGTGAGGTTTGACTCCGTTTCACCAATCAAATGCAGTCACTGGTGACGTTTGACTCCGTTTCACCAATCAAATGCAGTCACTGGTGACGTTTGACTCCGTTTCACCAATCAAATGCAGTCACTGGTGACGTTTGACTCCGTTTCACCAATCAAATGCAGTCATTGGTGACGTTTGACTCCGTTTCACCAATCAAATGCAGTCACTGGTGACGTTTGACTCCGTTTCACCAATCAAATGCAGTCACTGGTGACGTTTGACTCCGTTTCACCAATCAAATGCAGTCACTGGTGACGTTTGACTCCGTTTCACCAATCAAATGCAGTCACTGGTGACGTTTGACTCAGTTTCACCAATCAAATACAGTCACTGGTGACGTTTGACTCAGTTTCACCAATCAAATGCAGTCACTGGTGACGTTTGACTCAGTTTCACCAATCAAATGCAGTCATTGGTGACGTTTGACTCCGTTTCACCAATCAAATGCAGTCACTGGTGACGTTTGACTCCGTTTCACCAATCAAATGCAGTCACTGGTGACGTTTGACTCAGTTTCACCAATCAAATGCAGTCACTGGTGACGTTTGACTCCGTTTCACCAATCAAATGCAGTCACTGGTGACGTTTGACTCCGTTTCACCAATCAAATACAGTCACTGGTGACGTTTGACTCCGTTTCACCAATCAAATACAGTCACTGGTGACGTTTGACTCCGTTTCACCAATCAAATGCAGTCACTGGTGACGTTTGACTCAGTTTCACCAATCAAATGCAGTCACTGGTGACGTTTGACTCCGTTTCACCAATCACATGCAGTCACTGGTGATGTTTCACCAATCAAATGCAGCCACTGGTGACGTTTGACTCCGTTCCACCAATCAAATACAGTCACTGGTGAGGTTTGACTCCGTTTCACCAATCAAATACAGTCACTTGTGACGTTTGACTCCATTTCACCAATCAAATACAGTCAATGGTGACGTTTGACTCAGTTTCACCAATCAAATGCAGTCACTGGTGAGGTTTGACTCCGTTTCACCAATCAAATGCAGTCACTGGTGAGGTTTGACTCCGTTTCACCAATCAAATGCAGTCACTGGTGACGTTTGACTCCGTTTCACCAATCAAATGCAGCCACTGGTGACGTTTGACTCCGTTTCACCAATCAAATGCAGTCACTGGTGAGGTTTGACTCCGTTTCACCAATCAAATGCAGTCACTGGTGACGTTTGACTCCGTTTCACCAATCAAATACAGTCACTGGTGAGGTTTGACTCCGTTCACCAATCAAATGGAGTCACTGGTGGCGTTTGACTCCGTTTCACCAATCAAATACAGTCAATGGTGACGTTTGACTCCATTTCACCAATCAAATGCAATTACTGGTGATTTTTGCATTTGATTGGTGAAACGGAGTCAAATGTCACCAGTGACTGTATTTGATTGGTGAAACGGAGTCAAACGTCACCAGTGACTGCATTTGATTGGTGAAACGGAGTCAAACGTCACCAGTGACTGCATTTGATTGGTGAAACGGAGTCAAACGTCACCAGTGACTGCATTTGATTGGTGAAACGGAGTCAAACGTCACCGGTGGGTGCATTTGATTGGTGAAACGGAGTCAAATGTCACCAGTGACTGCATTTGATTGGTGAAACGGAGTCAAACGTCACCAGTGACTGCATTTGATTGGTGAAACGGAGTCAAACGTCACCAGTGACTGCATTTGATTGGTGAAACGGAGTCAAACGTCACCAGTGACTGCATTTGATTGGTGAAACGGAGTCAAACGTCACCAGTGACTGCATTTGATTGGTGAAACGGAGTCAAACGTCACCAGTGACTGCATTTGATTGGTGAAATGGAGTCAAACGACACCAATGACTGCATTTGATTGGTGAAACGGAGTCAAACGTCACCAGTGACTGCATTTGATTGGTGAAACGGAGTCAAACGTCACCAGTGACTGCATTTGATTGGTGAAACGGAGTCAAACGTCACCAGTGACTGCATTTGATTGGTGAAACGGAGTCAAACGTCACCAGTGACTGCATTTGATTGGTGAAACGGAGTCAAACGTCACCAGTGACTGTATTTGATTGGTGAAACGGAGTCAAACGTCACCGGTGGGTGCATTTGATTGGTGAAATGGAGTCAAATGTCACCAGTGACTGCATTTGATTGGTGAAACGGAGTCAAACGTCACCGGTGGGTGCATTTGATTGGTGAAATGGAGTCAAATGTCACCAGTGACTGCATTTGATTGGTGAAACGGAGTCAAACGTCACCAGTGACTGCATTTGATTGGTGAAACGGAGTCAAACGTCACCAGTGACTGCATTTGATTGGTGAAACGGAGTCAAACGTCACCAGTGACTGCATTTGATTGGTGAAACGGAGTCAAACGACACCAGTGACTGCATTTGATTGGTGAAACGGAGTCAAACGTCACCAGTGACTGCATTTGATTGGTGAAACGGAGTCAAACGTCACCAGTGACTGCATTTGATTGGTGAAACGGAGTCAAACGTCACCAGTGACTGCATTTGATTGGTGAAACGGAGTCAAACGTCACCGGTGGGTGCATTTGATTGGTGAAATGGAGTCAAATGTCACCAGTGACTGCATTTGATTGGTGAAACGGAGTCAAACGTCACCAGTGACTGCATTTGATTGGTGAAACGGAGTCAAACGTCACCAGTGACTGTATTTGATTGGTGAAACGGAGTCAAACGTCACCGGTGACTGCATTTGATTGGTGAAACGGGGTCAAACGTCACCAGTGACTGCATTTGATTGGTGAAACGGAGTCAAACGTCACCAGTGACTGCATTTGATTGGTGAAACGGAGTCAAACGTCACCAGTGACTGCATTTGATTGGTGAAACGGAGTCAAACGTCACCAGTGACTGCATTTGATTGGTGAAACGGAGTCAAACGTCACCAGTGACTGCATTTGATTGGTGAAACGGAGTCAAACGTCACCGGTGGGTGCATTTGATTGGTGAAATGGAGTCAAATGTCACCAGTGACTGCATTTGATTGGTGAAACGGAGTCAAACGTCACCAGTGACTGCATTTGATTGGTGAAACGGAGTCAAACGTCACCAGCGACTGCATTTGATTGGTGAAACGGAGTCAAATGTCACCAGTGACTGCATTTGATTGGTGAAACGGAGTCAAACGTCACCAGTGACTGCATTTGATTGGTGAAACGGAGTCAAACGTCACCAGTGACTGCATTTGATTGGTGAAACGGAGTCAGTCACTGGTGACGTTTGACTCCGTTTCACCAATCAAATGCAGTCACTGGTGACGTTTTACTCCGTTTCACCAATCAAACAGAGCCAGGCGGTCACATGACATAAAGTTTCAGCGGCAACGAGCTTAAGCTTACATGAACTCATTTTCAAATTTGAGGAAGCACATGGCGGTAAGTAACGTTAGTAGATATTTTGGCTGTCACCGTAGGCTGATGTTAGCTTCCCTGCTATGAATCACTGTCAAATGTACATCGTGTGGGGACATTTATTAACACACTGCAGCCTCATAGACACACACACACACACACACACACACACACACATGCATAGAAACACCAATCAGAAGTGCACAGTGTGTTCTCAGGTGCAGCCCACACCTATCAGTTTATGGTTTGCGTAAAGGCTAACTTGTTATTTTCCTTTGTAATCTCTGCCTACTGAGCCTATGGTGCTGTTAAGTTATTGTGGCTCAATTTTTTTTATGTTAATGTATTATTATTTAATATATATTATTGATATTCCTGGCTCTGAATTTGCTCATTGCTATTTTTATGTTTTTGTGCATTATTTGTTGCCGTCATCATTAAACGAACTGGTTACTCATCAGTTACTCAGTACTTGAGTAGTTTTTTCACAACATCCTTTTTACTTTTACTCAAGTAAATATGTGGGTGACCGTAGACGTCACAGGAAGTGACGTCAGAAAGAACACACCACAGCCAGCTTCGTAATAAAGCTCGGAGCTAACCACTGGAAAGATGGAGGCGAGTCATCCAGACATGCCCGATTGCAGCTATTTGGGATACAACACTTCTCAGACGTCAAGAGAACTTTCAATTGTCCGGCCCGATTAGCTGTGATTCTACTTAGCGAAAAACTTTGTCCATTTTGTCGAAGAAGAGACAACGAGAATGCAAGCTCCCGTGGATGTGATTAAAAAAAGGTAGTGTGTGCTTTGTATTACCTGGCTGTCGAGGAAAACATCAAATGGTTTTGGACTGGCAAAGCAGACTGTATCAGTTATTGTCCACTATTGTATGTCGCGGACTAAACGTGACGTCACATCGGGAAGCAATCCGCCATTTTCTCAAACACCGAGTCAAATCAGCTCTGTTATTTTCCGTTTTTCCGACTGTTTTCCGTACCTTGGAGACATCATGCCTCGTCGGTGTGTTGTCGGAGGGTGTAACAACACCAACAGGGACGGATTCAAGTTGCACCAGTGGCCCAAAGATGCGAAAGTGGCAAGAAATTGGACGTTTGTTCCGCACACTTTACCGACGAAAGCTATGCTACGACAGAGATGGCAAGAATGTGTGGATATCCTGCGACACTCAAAGCCATGCCCGGCCGGCCCTAACCAATCTGGCGCCCTAGGCAAGATTTTCGGTGGCGCCCCCCACATCGGCAGTGAAGTGTATATACTCACAAGAAACTGAATAGCTTTGTCTTTGACTATACCTAATATATAAAGGGGTGGAAAAGTGACTATTACCTGCAGGGCAAACATTAGCTAACCAGAAGGCAATAACAATGTAAACAAAAAACACCTGCTTAAAAGATCTAATACAAATGTCCCTGAGGAATGTAAGGTGGGAGTACTGTAATTACCTAACGTTACATTATTATTTTCCATAACAATTTAGCCCCCTCCACAATATTAACCCGACATTAAAACAGAACTCGCTATTTATTGAATAGCAATTGCCGAATCATGTAACATTAGCTTAATGCTAAAAAGCCAGGTTACTATCACATTCTGTAACAGACAAATAATTTCATGTAGGCTAACGTTACCTACCTGCTACCTCTGTCTTTTTCTCGTTTCTCCTCCTCTTCTTTTCTCTTTTTTCTTCCCTGGGCACCTGACAGTTTTGGCCGTTTTGACATCTTGTGTTGATTTTTTGATGTGGTGACGTCCAAAAAGAGTCATGATACGGGAAGGGAGGGGGCGTACCGTGCGGGGGGAGGGGGGCGTAATGTTGTAACAAATAATATTTCTATTAAATAGGCTTTACTTTGCATTTTAATTAACGTGGGATTATTTTTTGTATTTAGAAATAATAGTACCAACTTTCTTTTTTTTTTTTTTTTTTTCTCCAACATTTGTGGCACTGGCGTGGCGCCCCCTGATGGACGGCGCCCTTAGCATTTGCCTATACGGCCTATGCCACGGGCCGGCCCTGCTCAAAGCAGATGCATTT
The DNA here is from genome assembly GCF_033978685.3 of Nerophis lumbriciformis. Lineage (NCBI taxonomy): Eukaryota > Metazoa > Chordata > Actinopteri > Syngnathiformes > Syngnathidae > Nerophis > Nerophis lumbriciformis. The sequence goes on from NC_084560.2 coordinate 44,295,847, forward strand.
CCAACGATAAAGTCAAAGAAATCTGCCGCCAGACCCCCATTGAATCTGCCGGAGTGTGTGAGCAATTCAGGGACAAAGGACCTCGGTAGCACGGCAAGCAATGGCGGCAGTTTGTTCCCGCAGACGAGCGAGCTAAACCCCCCTGGATGTCTTGGCTCACACCGTCCCTTATGCCACCGAAGACGATCAAGAGAAGAATATCGACCCTAGCTTCCCTGGCCTGCTGACATCAACTCCAAAACTGGACAGATCAGCTTTCAGGAAAAGAGCGCGGATGAGGGTATGTCTACAGAATATATTAATTGATGAAAATTGGGCTGTCTGCACTCTCAAAGTGCATGTTGTTGCCAAATGTATTTCATGTGCTGTAAACCTAGTTCATAGTTGTTAGTTTCCTTTAATGCCAAACAAACACATACCAATCGTTGGTTAGAAGGCGATCGCCGAATTCGTCCTCGCTTTCTCCCATGTCGTTTTCGTCGGTTTCGCTTGCATATGGTTCAAACCGATATGGCTCAATAGCTTCAGTTTCTTCTTCAATTTCGTTTTCGCTACCTGCCTCCACACTACAACCATCCGTCTTTCAGGCTAAATCTCTGCCCTAGATAGATATATTCATTAACTTCATCAATTTCATTTCCATTAACAGTCACAGGTCCATGAGGTACCATGGAATTTGCCATAACTTTTGTTTTCTTCATATTCATTTTCAATCCACAACATTTGCTGGCATTTGCAAGGTCTTTAAGCGATATCTTCCACTTCACTGATTTGCTCTCCCAAGACAACAATGTCATCTGCAAACCTCAGATGATTACATTTGTCCCCGTTGATATCAACTCCTTTATCCTACCACTCCAGAGAGCGAAATATGCCTTCCAAACAAGCTGTAAACAGTTTAGGCGAAATTGTATCGCCTTGTGGGACACCCTTCTTTATGTGGATTTTCTCGCTTGGTTTGTGCATCGTAACTGTGGTAGTGCAGTTTGTGTGGATGTCCTTGAGTAAGTTAATGTACTTATGATGAATTCCTTGATCTTGCAGAGCTTTTAGAACCGACTGTGTCTCCGCCGAATCAAATGCCTTTTCATAGTCTATGAAGGCCATACAAAGTGGTTTGTTGTATTCTTGGCATTTTTCTTTGATCTGATTCCATCCATCAATCCATCTTCTTCCGCTTATCCGAGGTCGGGTCGCGGGGGCAGCAGCCTAAGCAGGGAACCCCAGACTTTTCTCTCCCCAGCCACTTCGTCCAGCTCTTCCCGGGGGATCCCGAGGCGTTCCCAGGCCAGCCGGGAGACATAGTCTTCCCAACGTGTCCTGGGTCTTCCCCGTGGCCTCCTACCGGTTGGACGTGCCCTAAACACCTCCCTAGGGAGGCGTTCGGGTGGCATCCTGACCAGATGCCCGAACCACCTCATCTGGCTCCTCTCGATGTGGAGGAGCAGCGGCTTTACTTTGAGCTCCCCCCGGATGACAGAGCTTCTCACCCTATCTCTAAGGGAGAGCCCCGCCACCTGGCGGAGGAAACTCATTTGGGCCGCTTGTACCCATGATCTTGTCCTTTCGGTCACAACCCAAAGCTCATGACCATAGGTGAGGATGGGAACGTAGATCGACCGGTAAATTGAGAGCTTTGCCTTCCGGCTCAGCTCCTTCTTCACCACAACGGATCGATACAGCGTCCGCATTACTGAAGACGCCGCACCGATCCGCCTGTCGATCTCACGATCCACTCTTCCCCCACTCGTGAACAAGACTCCTAGGTACTTGTACTCCTCCACTTGGGGCAGGGTCTCCTCCCCAACCCGGAGATGGCACTCCACCCTTTTCCGGGCGAGAACCATGGACTCGGACTTGGAGGTGCTGATTCTCATCCCAGTCGCTTCACACTCGGCTGCGAACCGATCCAGCGAGAGCTGAAGATCCTGGCCAGATGAAGCCATCAGGACCACATCATCCGCAAAAAGCAGAGACCTAATCCTGCAGCCACCAAACCGGATCCCCTCAACGCCTTGACTGCGCCTAGAAATTCTGTCCATAAAAGTTATGAACAGAATCGGTGACAAAGGGCAGCCTTGGCGGAGTCCAACCCTCACTGGAAACGTGTCCGACCTACTGCCGGCAATGCGGACCAAGCTCTGACACTGATCATACAGGGAGTGGACTGCCACAATCAGACAGTCCGATACCCCATACTCTCTGAGCACTCCCCACAGGACTTCCCGAGGGACACGGTCGAATGCCTTCTCCATTCAATGTATGAATATGGTCCATGGTAGAAAAACTACTCCTAAACCCTGCTTGTTCTCTGGGTTGGTGGCTATTAAGTGTATTTTCCATTCCATTTGTCAGGATTCTTGTAAACAACTTGTATGTGTTTGAAAGAAGGCTAATAGGTCTGTAGTTCTTCTAGTTCTATATGTTCTTAGCGCCCCTGAAATTGGGCTGTCTGCACTCTCAAAGTGCATGTTGTTGCCAAATGTATTTCATATGCTGTAAACCTAGTTCATAGTTGTTAGTTTCCTTTAATGCCAAACAAACACATACCAATCGTTGGTTAGAAGGCGATCGCCGAATTCGTCCTCGCTTTCTCCCGTGTCGTTTTCGTCCGGTTTCGCTTGCATACGGTTCAAACCGATATGGCTCAATAGCTTCAGTTTCTTCTTCAATTTGGTTTTCGCTACCTGCCTCCACACTACAACCATCCGTTTCAATACATGCGTAATCTGTTGAATCGCTTAAGCCGCTGAAATCCGAGTCTGAATCCGAGCTAATGTCGCTATAGCTTGCTGTTCTTTCCGCCATGTTTGTTTGTGTTGGCATCACTATGTGACGTCACAGGAAAATGGACGGGTGTTGAGAAACGATGGTTAAAATCAGGCACTTTGAAGCTTTTTTTAGGGATATTGCGTGATGGGTAAAATTTTTTTAAAAACTTTGAAAAGGGAACTGATTTTTAATGGTTTTAACCCTTCTGAAATTGTGATAATGTTCCCCTTTAAGTAAAGACCACCGATCAAAGTCTTTCTGGAATTTGGACAACAATGAAGACCTCGGAAAGTGAACTTTTGCAGGGCAAATCTAAAGGGGAAATTGCACAGGGGATACTCCTTTGCAGCAGGATTTATAGGAAATATTTCACTTTTACCCAACTTAAATTGTCCAGAATGTTAACGGTCCTCCTGGACCGACCCCCGCGGGAACCATAAAACACCGGTACTCGTTATACATTTCTAGTCCTCACTCATCTTTGCACCGATGTATGCATTGGGTTGGCACTTTTGTGACTTCTGCGGTGCTTTTATTGTGGACTTCTGGATCTGCCCCCCCGGGAGCCTTTTGGCCATGGAGACCAGCTGCTGGGTCTCTGCCACACCAGAGTCCATTTGGAGGCACTGGAGGAGATGAGGATGCGGAGCTGGAACTGAACTCCAGGGGCGGACAAACTTCACAGTGTCTTGGCTGAATGAGCAGGTATCGGACACCTCGGTCTCCTTAGACGCATCCTCGCTCATCCATGCGGACTGGACACTGGCTGAGTTAGTGGGTGGCCGAGAGTCTCTTGGTTGCTTTGTTGGGTCTGCTCCTGTCTCTGGCCATGCTCCCCCCACCCCAGCAGACGATGGCGTGGAACACCACCACAGTGTATATGTTTCTTTTACTTTTTATTCATAGCTGTATGTAGAAGTGTCTGGTTGCATCAGCTCTGCTCTTTCAATGTCTTTAATGTCCTTTGTTTTCTTTCATGTTTGATGCTCTTACATGTGTGCTATGGCTATGAGTTGTTTTTTCCCTTGGCCTCAGTCTGGACCCCCTCTCCAGGGGCCCAGGCTTAGACCGATTTTTTTTTTTCTCACCCCCCTCATTGTTTACCTGTATCCAGTGTTGGGACTAACGCGTTACAAATTAACGCGTTAATGTAACGCCGTTGGTTTTGGCGGTAACTAGTAATCTAACGCGTTATTATTTATATTCAGTAACTCAGTTACCGTTACTACATGATGCGTTACTGCGTTATTTTACGTTATTTTTCATGTGGTATGGCTCAATAGCTTCAGTTTCTTCTTCAATTTGGTTTTCGCTACCTGCCTCCACACTACAACCATCCGTTTCAATACATGCGTACCGTATTTTCCGCACCATAAGGCGCCCTGGGTTATAAGCCGCGCCTTCAATGAACGGCATATTTCAAAACTTTGTCCACCTATAAGCCGCCCCGTGTTGTAAGCCGCATCTAACTGCGCTAAAGGAATGTCAAAAAAACAGTCAGATAGGTCAGTCAAACTTTAATAATATATTAAAACCAGCGTGATGTGGGCGCGCATGGAGTCGTATATCAACATGGACGAAGCTGCGTGAAAAAAGCCACCCGGCCTCTTCGCGTAAACTTAAACTTACCTTAACCACTCGCTCATCTTTTCTTCATCCATCCCTTCGAGTTAGCTTTTATGATGACGCCGGCTGGAAAGGTCTCTTTTGGCAAGGTCTTCCTTTTGAATATCACCATGGGTGGAAGTTTCTGGCCATTAGCATGGCAAGCTAGAACCACAGTGAAGGATGACTTCTCATTCCCTGTGGTGCGAATATTCACCGTACGTGCTCCCGTTGTATCCACAGTGCGGTTCACAGGAATATCAGTTGCTGTGAAATAGTAATCCGTGTGCGGATGGAGAGATTGCGTCTTTTCATGAACCGGATCCCTGTCGTTTAGTAGGAGCCATTTTGTGGTCTTTACAGATGTAAAGGAAATGAAACGTACGGTAATATCCGCGCTCTTTTTCTTCTTCTACGCGGGCGGGTGGTTGCTTACTGTAGAAGAAGAAGCGCTTCCTGTTCTATGGGGGCGGGTGCTTACCTTGGCGGTTGCTTGCGTAGAAGAAGAAGCGCTTCCTGTTCTACCGGGAAAAAAGATGGCGGCTGTTTACCGTAGTTACGAGACCGAAACTTTATGAAAATGAATCTTAATATTTATCCATATATAAAGTGCACCGGGTTATAAGGCGCACTGTCAGCTTTTGAGGAAATTTGTGGTTTTTAGGTGCGCCTTATAGTGCGGAAAATACGGTAATCTGAGGAATCGCTTAAGCCGCTGAAATCCGAGTCTGAATCCGAGCTAGTGTCGCTATAGCTTGCTGTTCTTTCCGCCATGTTTGTTTGTGTTGGCTTCACTATGTGACGTCACAGGAAAATGGACGGGTGTTGAGAAACGATGGTTAAAATCAGGCACTTTGAAGCTTTTTTTAGGGATATGTGATGGGTAAAATTTTGAAAAAAACTTCGAAAAATAAAATAAGTCACTGGGAACTGATTTTTAATGGTTTTAACCCTTCTGAAATTGTGATAATGTTCCCCTTTAAAGTATTTCTGATTCTGATCCTGAATTTGCGAGGTGAACATGTGCATAACATAAAAGTCATCCGCGTCCAACGTGGCCCGGGCTACCGACCTCGCACAAACGTGGAGTACGTGGCTAACGAGCCAATCAGGCGTGCCCGCAGAAGCGGCATTAGAGGGGCCCCCCCAGCTAGGAAAACAAGGCCTATCCACCTGAGACCACAGTGGGACAGGATGCCGGCTACTTATAGCAGCAGAGCCTAAGCGGGCCACAAGAATAGCAGGAAGACACGTCTCGCTATGGGAGCCTTTTGAAGTGCACCACCTCCAAACTTGTGTGAAAGATACGAGGCAGCAGCATCTTTTGAAGGCAGGTTATCCTCCGCAGCCCCGTGTCCTGTTGTGAACCAATTGTTTCCTCTTTCACTTTGTCTTTATTTTCCTGTAGAAACTGACACCGCTTTATTGTTCTCCTGGGCCACAGCACACATGTAGACTCTGTGTGTGTGTGTGTTGTCCTGATGAAGGTGGACAGTGAGTTTAGTCGCAGGTGACCCCCTCGACTCACCCTAAACCATTTCCTCCACCCTCAAGGCGGTGGTGACCCCCCTGGCCTAAGAATGGTCCATTAGTGTAGTCGGTCGTCGGCCACCACTGGGTGATGTCATTGTGTAAACACACACACCGACATAGTTCTTCTGGGTTTTTTTGACACGTTTTTGTGATTTACGGCGCGGCGCCCAGCGGGGGAGGGGGGTAGGCGGTGCATGCACCTGTCGCCATGTGTCTGGGGGGGCGGGGAACAATAACATTGCGTTGCTACGAGCTACAAGGCCATGGGAATTAGGCCCCTTCTACACTAAGCCGGCTATGGTTATCCAGGGTAAATCCCACCCAACCTTATTCTTGTCCACACACATACACACACACACACAATGGTCGTTTAAGACCCCCACCCATACTTGCCCATACCTTGAGACCTCCGATTTCGGGAGGTGGGGGGTGGGGGAGGGGGGCGTGGTTGGGGGCGTGGTTAGGATATATATATATATATAAGAAATACTTGACTTTCAGTGAATTCTAGCTATATATATATTAGAGATGCGCGGATAGGCAATTATTTCATCCGCAACCGCATCAGAAAGTCGTCAACCATCCGCCATCCACACGATCTAACATTTGATCAGAACCGCACCCGCCCGTTGTTATATATCTAATATAGACGATGCAAGGCATTAGTGAGGTTATAAAGCTTTTGCCTGTTAAAGAAAGGACACTGATCCAATGCAGCACAGACATTCGCGTGCCACGCTGTCACGACCCAGACGCACACCAGTGCGCAATCATATGGGAGCCGCGCTGAGCGCACCTCCAAGCGCGTCTCGCTGCCGGCGACGGCCGGGTATGGGCCCGACGCTCCAGCGCCATCCATTTTCAGGGCTAGTTGATTCGGCAGGTGGGTTGTTACACACTCCTTAGCGGGTTCCAACTTCCATGGCCACCGTCCTGCTGTCTATATCAACCAGGGTGAGCCCCACCCCTTTCGTGAGCGCACTGCGCGCGGAGTGACCCCTGTTACGCGCCCCCGGCAACAGGGGTGGCGGGCAGGTAAGCTGCGCGGGCGGAGCGTGCGGAGTGACCCCTGTTACGAGCCCCCGGCCACGGGGGTGGCGGGCAGGTAAGCTGCACACCTGCTGCGCGTGACGCCGGCCGCGGCGAAGGCGGACGAGGCGGGGTGTCGGTGCGGTGGGCGCGGTGGTGACCCTGGACGTGCGTCGGGCCCTTCTCGCGGATCGCCTCAGCTACGGCTCCCGGTGGGGCCCTCTCGGGGGAAGGGGCCTCGGTCCCGGACCCCGGCGAGGCGTCCCTTCTCCGCTCCGTAAAAGTGTCCATCTCTTTTTTTTTTTTTTCTTCTGTTGTGGCATATGCTGCAGGTGCCTGCTCGTTTTTCGTATGTGGGTAACAACATTTAACCATGTATATATATTTCCGAATTGGTTTAACTGCCACCCGCCTGAATCTATTTAAAATCTAATTTTTTTTTATTTCAACCGCCCGACCCGACCCGACCCGCGGATAAAATCTAATTTTTTTAAATTTCATCCGCCCGATCCGCGGATAATCCGCGGACTCCGCGGTTGTGCCCGCAAACCGCGCATCTCTAATATATATATATATATATATATATATATATAATAAATACTTGAATTTCAGTGTTCATTTACAAACTACAACTCACAAACACTTTAGAGTTAGGCTCCACCATCAGAATGTGTACTTAAACTTATAAAGATCACATGGATATTATTCAGTGAGTTGATTCACCAAAACTAACCTGTTATACAGGAGGGGAAGAAGCACACCAATGTGAATACTGATAAATGTGTAATGACGAAAACGAATTCAAACCACAAAATAAAAGAAATAAATCAACACAAAAATGTGACACATTATGGGTGGGTCACATATGCATGTACAGTAGATGGCAGTATTGTCCTGTTTAAAAGTGTCACAACATTGCTGTTTACGGCAGACGAACTGCTTTACGGTAGACACTGTTGTTGTGTGTTGTCAACACGTCACTCAGGTCCGCCTGAATTTCGGGAGTTTTTCGGGTAGAAAATTTGTCCCGGGAGGTTTTCGGGAGAGGCGCTGAATTTCGGGAGTCTCCCGGAAAATCCGGGAGGGTTGGCAAGTATGCCCCCGCCCCCCTCCCTGTCTGTCGGCACAACACAACCTAGTACGCATGCACGGAAAATGCACACGTAATAGTCACCTCCAGTGTTGCTTTGTGTGCAAGTTCTTAAAGGCCTACTGAAATGCGATTTTCTTATTTAAACGGGGATAGCAGGTCCATTCTATGTGTCATACTTGATCATTTCGCGATATTTTTGCTGAAAGGATTTAGTAGAGAACATCGACGATAAAGTTCGCAACTTTTAGTCGCTGATAAAAAAAAGCCTTGCCTGTACCGGAAGTAGCAGACGATATGCGCATGACGTCACCGGTTGTGAAGCTCCTCACATCTGCACATTGTTTACAATCATGGCCACCAGCAGCGAGAGCGATTCGGACCGAGAAAGCGACGATGTCCCCATTAATTTGAGCGAGGATGAAAGATTCGTGGATGAGGAAAGTGAGAGTGAAGGACTAGAGGGCAGTGGGAGCGATTCAGATAGGGAAGATGCTGTGAGACCTGATATTCAGCTGGGAATGACTAAAACAGTAAATAAACACAAGACATATATATACTCTATTAGCCACAACACAACCAGGCTTATATTTAATATGCCACAAATTAATCCCGCATAACAAACACCTCCCCCCTCCCGTCCATATAACCCATACTTGCCAACCCTCCCGAAATTCAGCGCCTCTCCCGAAAACCTCCCGGGACAAATTTTCTCCCGAAAATCTCCCGAACTTCAGGCGGACTCAGGTCCTCCACAATATAAAAAAGCTTACCTGCCCAATCACGTTATAACTGTAGAATGATGGAGGACGATTTCTCGGTTTCTTATGTGGGTTTATTGTTAGGCAGTTTCATTAACGTCCTCCCAGCGCGGTAACAACACACAACAACAGCAGTCACTTTTTTTGTATACCGTAAAGCAGTTCGTCTGCCGTAAACAGCAATGTTGTGACACTCTTAAACAGGACAATACTGCCATCTAGTGCATTTGATGAAAGCACTACTTTTGTGCGTGCCACACAGCAATGCATCATCAGAGAGGGTGTTCAGCATGGTTAGAAAAATAGTGACAGAGAATAGAACAAGGATGGACAATTCAACCCTTAACTCAACAATGAGTAGATGAGTGTTATGTGTGTGTATATGTGTAAATAAATGAACACTGAAATTCAAGTATTTATTCTAAAGTTAATGATTATTATTAAACTTTTTTTTTTTGTTGCAAATCATTAACTTTAGAATTTGATGCCAGCAACACGTGACAAAGAAGTTGGGAAAGGTGGCAATAAATACTGATAAAGTTGAGGAATGCTCATCAAACACTTATTTGGAACATCCCACAGGTGTGCAGGCTAATTGGGAACAGGTGGGTGCCATGATTGGGTATAAAAACAGCTTCCCCAAAAAATGCTCAGTCTTTCACAAGAAAAGGATGGGGCGAGGTACACCCCTTTGTCCACAACTGCGTGAGCAAATAGTCAAACTGTTTAAGAACAACGTTTCTCAAAGTGCAATTTCAAGAAATTTAGGGATTTCAACATCTACGCTCCATAATATCATCAAAAGGTTCAGAGAATCTGGAGAAATCACTCCACGTAAGCGGCATGGCCGGAAACCAACATTGAATGACCGTGACCTTCCATCCCTCAGACGGCACTGTATCAAAAACCGACATCAATCTCTAAAGGATATCACCACATGGGCTCAGCAACACTTCAGAAAACCACTGTCAGTAACTACAGTTGGTCGCTACATCTGTAAGTGCAAGTTAAAGCTCTACTATGCAAAGCGAAAGCCATTTATCAACAACACCCAGAAACGCCGCCGGCTTCTCTTGGCCCGAGATCATCTAAGATGGACTCATGCAAAGTGGAAAAGTGTTCTGTGGTCTGACGAGTCCACATTTCAAATTGTTTTTGGAAATATTCGACATCGTGTCATCCGGACCAAAGGGGAAGCGAACCATCCAGACTGTTATCGACGCAAAGTTCAAAAGCCAGCATGTCCCTTGTGGAAGGGGAGACACACAGATCCGGTGGCCATGGATGGGGTGCTGGCTGTCCGGGGTCGGGACCCGGGGTGGACCACTCGCCTGTATATCGGTTGGGAACATCTCTGCGCTGCTGACCCGTCTCCGCTCGGGATGGTTTCCTGCCGACCCCACTGTGGACTGGACTCTTACTGTTATGCTGGATCCACTATGGACTGGACTCTCACAATATTATGTTAGACCCACTCGACATCCATTGCATTCGGTCTCCCTAGAGGGGGGGGGGGGTTACCCACATATGCGGTCCTCTCCAAGGTTTCTCATAGTCATTCACATCGACGTCCCACTGGGGTGAGTTTTTCCTTGCCCTTATGTGGGCTATACCGAGGATGTCGTTGTGGCTTGTGCAGCTCTTTGAGACACTTGTGATTTAGGGCTATATAAATAAACATTGATTGATTGATTGATGTGTGATGGTATGGGGGTGTATTAGTGCCCAAGACATGGGTAACTTACACATCTGTGAAGGCACCATTCATGCTGAAAGGTACATACAGGTTTTGGAACAACATATGCTGCCATCTAAGCGCCGTCTTTTTCATGGACGCCCCTGCTTATTTCAGCAAGACAATGCCAAGCCACATTCAGCACGTGTTACAACAGCGTGGCTTCGTAAAAAACAGTGCGGGTACTTTCCTGGCCCGCCCGCAGTCCAGACCTGTCTCCCATCGAAAATGTGTGGCGCATTATGAAGCGTAAAATACGACAGCGGAGACCCCCGGACTGTTGAACGACTGAAGCTCTACATAAAACAAGAATGGGAACGAATTCCACTTTCAAAGCTTCAACAATTAGTTTCCTCAGTTCCCAATCGTTTATTGAGTGTTGTTAAAAGAAAAGGTGATGTAACACAGCCCTTTCCCAACTACTTTGGCACATATTGCAGCCATGAAATTCTAAGTTAATTATTATTTGCAAAAAAAATAAATAAAGTTTATGAGTTTGAACATCAAATATGTTGTCTTTGTAGTGCATTCAATTGAATATGGGTTGAAAAGGATTTGCAAATCATTGTATTCCGTTTATATTTACATTAGAGATGCGCGGATAGGCAATTTATTTCATCCGCAACCGCGTCAGAAAGTCGTCAACCATCCGCCATCCACCCGATGTAAAGTTTGATCAGAACTGCACCCGCCCGCCATCCGCCCGCACCCGCCTGTAGTTTTATTTACGGAGGCAATAATTGAGCATGGATTTCCAATCGCACTGGCTGATCACATGGGACAGTTAAATGTTTGTAATGCAACCTTTAAAAATCATTACGCGGTGATCGCGGTCCCAAAAATAAACTTTTCTTGCATGATAATGTCCAGAAAAATTCGCTTTATATTACTATAGAGTCCTTTTAACGAATGAGTTTGATGGTTTATCACAAACCTTAAATGAAAGAAGTCCTTTGTTCTCCTGCACCATGCGCGCGTGCGCTTTGGCCTTGCTTCGTGTTTGGTGCGCAATCCTGTCGGCTGTATTTCACAGCACGACATACTGTTAAAAGTGTTTATACTATTTATGCTTTCAAGTCCAAGTTGAAGAAATCTTGTTAAATGTTGACAGCATAACTACCAAAATACAGAAGTATGTCCTTAATATTTTTGCAGTGCTATTTCTGTTGAAAAGTTCAAATGATTACATTAGAGATGTGATGTGCCACTTTTCAAGTGTCTGATGGCTTAAATTAATTTTCATTAATTTGTCATATTTTGAATTCTTTTGAAAGGCTTACAAAAAAACTACATTTGAATTGTAATTCCATGCTATTGACAGGACTATTAATTTTAATGAAGTTAGCTTACCATGTTTACAGTATGATAATTGTGATAGAAATGTGAATTTTAGGCACAGAATATTTTTTACAATTGAACAAGGCAGTAGATTATACAAGCTTGGACAGAAAGTTAATAATGACACCAATTTTTTTTTTTATGGAATTGTTTAGTACTGTTTTACCATTTGTTTACTGTAAAAAGTGTTTATACTGTTTATACTTTCAATGAACAAATTGAAGTCTTGTGAAAGGTTGACAGGATAACTGGCATTAACTGTCAAAATAATTTCAAACTATTGAAGTTAGCTTACAGAATAAACATGTCAATCAACCCATGTGATTTTTGCTGTAATATTTTTGTTTTGAAAAGTCACTGTGACTGATAGAAAAGTGATGGTTTTAGCAACATTTTAACCTGTCTGAATGCTAATAATCATTTTGCGTCAGGGGGCGAAGCCCTGAACCCTCCACCAGGACTTTGTCCTGGACCTACCGGGGCCTGCGGCCCTTGGACCCTGGCTACTAGGTTTTTCTGATTTCAAAAGTTGGCAGGTATGGTGAGGTTATAAAGCTTTTGCCTGTTAAAGAAAGGAGACTGATCCAATGCAGCACAGACTTTCGCGTGCCACGCTGTCACGACCCAGACGCACACCAGTGCGCAATCATATGGGAGCCGCGCTGAGCGCACCTCCAAGCGCATCTCGCTGCCGGCGACGGCCGGGTATGGGCCCACGCTCCAGCGCCATCCATTTTCAGGGCTAGTTGATTCGGCAGGTGGGTTGTTACACACTCCTTAGCGGGTTCCGACTTCCATGACCACCGTCCTGCTCTCTATATAAACCAGGGTGAGCCCCACCCCTTTCGTGAGCGCACTGCGCGCGGAGTGACCCCTGTTACGCGCCCCCGGCAACAGGGGTGGCGGGCAGGTAAGCTGCGCGGGCGGAGCGCGCGGAGTGACCCCTGTTACGAGCCCCCGGCCACGGGGGTGGCGGGCAGGTAAGCTGCTTACCTGCTGCGCGTGACGCCGGCCGCGGCGAAGGCGGACGAGGCGGGGTGTCGGTGCGGTGGGCGCGGTGGTGACCCTGGACGTGCGTCGGGCCCTTCTCGCGGATCGCCTCAGCTACGGCTCCCGGTGGGGCCCTCTCGGGGGAAGGGGCCTCGGTCCCGGACCCCGGCGAGGCGTCCCTTCTCCGCTCCGTAAAAGTGTCCATCTCTTTTCTTTTTTCTTCTTCTGTTGTGGCATATGCTGCAGGTGCCTGCTCGTTTTTCGTATGTGGGTAACAACATTTAACTATGTATATATATTTCCCAATTGGTTTAACTGCCACCCGCAAAAAAAAATAAAAAAATATCTAATTAATCCGCCCGACCCGACCCGCGCGCGGATAAAATCTTATTTTTTTAATTTCATCCGCCCGATCCGCGGATAATCCGCGGACTCCGCGGTTGTGCCCGCAAACCGCGCATCTCTAATTTACATCTAACACAATTTCCCAACTCATATGGAAACGGGGTTTGTATAAGAAACCTAATTATCAGCGACAGGAGTGATATGTGCTCCACAACCTACTCAGTGGCCTCGTGGTTAGAGTGTCCACCCTGAGATGGGTAGGTTGGGAGTTCAAACCAAAGACTATAAAAATGGGAGCCATTACCTGGCACTCAGCATCAAGGGTTGGAATTGGGGGTTAAATCACCAAAGATGATTCCCGGGCGTGGCCACCGCTGCTGCCCACTGCTCCCCTCACCTCCCAGGAGTTGTGTGGGGTGTGTGTGCCAATCATTGGTACTTTAACTTAATGGAATCCATGAAATCCATCAAAAAGTACATTTTTTCCCCACTCATAATCAACCATGTTTGCATATACCCACAATGCATTTGGACGTCAACACTATCCTGTGATCCTTCGCCATTATCATCGCATTATTTTTGACAAGATGGCGTATTCGCGTAAACAAGACGCCGACCGACGCTTTTGGGTAATGACGGCAGATGAGAATAATGGATTGTTAGCGCGCTTCCTAACGACGGCTGTAGGTTTGCAGATAGGCGCATTAGAAGTCAAAGACCGTTCCGGAATAATAGGAAAGCTCAGAGATAATGTACTCTCACGAGGGGGCCTCCACATTAGGCGAGGGGCCCAGCAGGGCCTCGTCTTGCACGTGTGCCCGCGATGCGGTAAATCCCTCAATGACAAAAAAAAAAAAGATACGGCAAAGGTAAACCTGTGAGGGAGGAAAGCAAAGCGGCAAAAGTTCAAAGTGAAGCAAAAGAAGCCACGACTCACTCGTTTTTTGGTTTTTTTTTTCCTTCCTGGAACTCCGAGCCTGAAAACGGAGTAAAATAAATCAACGCAATAGGAGGTGCGCAAATATTTGACATCACTTTCTATTGTTTTGTTTTTTTCTACTCAATTTCACAGCATCCATCACCCCCCCAACCCCATCCCAGCTGACTCCCCTCGTTCATTAGTTATTAATTTATTCATTACATGTTAACTCTGCCAGACCTTGGAGGGGAGACACCAGGTGAGTCTACCTCATTTGGTCCCTGCCGTTATCCAGTTTAAAAATGTAGTAAAAATGTATTAATTATATATATATATATATATATATATATATATTCACCCATCCATCCATTAATTTTTCTATCTGACCACAGTCCATACACATGGATACACATCCATCCATCCATCTATTCATTTTCTATCTGACCATATTCATCTATCTGTCCGTCCATTCATTCAGTCATGTGTCTGTCCAGTTATTCATTTCTCTATTCACTCAGTCATCTGCCTGACCATTTATTCATTTATATATCGGTCCATGCATAAACACATCCATCCATCCATCTATTCATTTTCTATCTGTGTAGTCATTCATCTATCTGTATGTCCATTCATTCAGTCATCTATCTGACCATTTATTCATTTATATATCGGCCCATGCATAAAAACATCCATCCATCCATCCATCCGTTCATTTTTCTATCTGACCACAGTCCTTTATGCATCTGTCCATCCATTCACTCAGTCATCTGTCTGACCATTTAATCATTAAACGCATGCATACATCTGTTTGCCCATCTGCATACCTGCCAGTTCATGTTCTCTTACGTCCATCCATCCATCCATTCATTCGTCAGTCCACCCATGCATTCATTTTTGTAACTTTTTTAAAACTTTTTTTAACTTTTTTAAAAAAAAATTTAACTTTTTTTTTAAATTTTACCCTAACCCTAACCCTAATCTTAACCCTAACCCTAAAAAAAATGTTAATTGTTAAAATTGTTTAAAAAAATTAAAAAAATGTAAAATTGTTTTAAAGTGTTTTAAAAAATTAAAAACACATTTTAAAAAAAGTTTAAAATTTTTTTACAAATTAAAAAGAATTAAAAAAATTAAAAACATTTTTAAAAAATTAAAAAAATTTGAAAATCTTTTTTTCCCTTGAAAAAAAATGTTACCTTGAAAAAAAAATGTTAACTTGAAAAAAATTTTGTACCTTGAAAATCTTTTTTTACCTTGAAAAAAATTTTACCTTGAAAAAAAAATGTACCTTGAAAAAATTTTTTTACCTTGAAAATCATATTTAACCTTGAAAAAAAAATTTTACCTTGAAAATTTTTTTTACCTTGAAAATCATTTGTTTACCTTGAAAATCATTTTTAACCTTGAAAAAAAAATGTTACCTTGAAAATTTTTTTTTACCTTGAAAATCATTTGTTTACCTTGAAAATCATTTTTAACCTTGTAAAAAAAATGTTACTTTGAAAAAAAAATTTTACCTTGAAAATCATTTTTTACCTTGAAAATCATGTTTTAACTTAAAACATTTTTTTTTTTTTTTTTTACGTTTTTAAAAATGTTTTTAATTTTTGTAATTTGTTTTTTGTTTTTAAATTTTTTTAAATTAAAAATATTATTTGTTTTTTTAAAAATTTTAAATTTTTTAAATATTTTTAACTTTTTTTTTTACTTTTTTTTAACTTTTTAACTTTTAACTTTTTTTTTAAAATTTAACCTAACCCTAACCCTAATCTTAACCCTAACCCTAACCCTAAAAAAAAATGTTAATTTTTAAAATTGTTTAAAAAAAATTTAAAAAATTTAAAATTGTTTAAAATTGTTTTAAAAAATTAAAAATAATAAAAAAAAAGTTTAAATTTTTTTTACAAATTGAAAACATTTAAAAACATTTTTAAAAAATTTGAAAATAATTTTTTACCTTGAAAAAAAAATGTTACCTTGAAAAAAAAATTTTAACTTGAAAAATGTTTGTACCTTGAAAATCATTTTTTACCTTGAAAAAAAATTTTACCTTGAAAAAAAAAATTTACCTTGAAAATTTTTTTTTACCTTGAAAATCATATTTAACCTTGAAAAAAAAAGTTTACCTTAAATTATTTTTACCTTGAAAATCATTTGTTTGCCTTGAAAATCATTTTTAACCTTGAAAAAAAAATTTTACCTTAAATTTTTTTTTATCTTAAATTTTTTTTTACCTTGAAAATCATGTTTTAACTTAAAACATTTTTTTTTTAATTTTTAAAAAATTTTACGTTTTTAAAAATGTTTTTAATTTTTGTAACATTTTTTAAAAAATTTTTATTTTTGTATTTTTTTTTAAATATTTTTAAAATATTTTTAAAATATTTTTAAAATATTTTTAAAATATTTTAAATTTTTTTTTATATTTTTAAATATTTTTAACTTTTTTTTAACTTTTTAAAAAAAATTTTTTAAACTTTTTTTTAACTTTAAAAAAAAATGTTTTACCCTAACCCTAATCTTAACCCTAACCCTAACCCATCCGTTACACATCCATCCATCCATCTATTAATTTTCTGTGACCCTGTAGTCATTCATCTATCTGTCCGTCCATTCATTCAGTCATCTGTCTGTCCATTTTTTCATTACTCCATTCACTCAGATAAATGATTAAATGGTCGGACAGATGACTATCGGTCCATGCATATACACATCCATCTATTAATTTTCTATCTGACCGTGTAGTCATCATCTATCTGTATGTCCATTCATTCAGTCATCTGTCCGTCCATTTATTCATTCCCCCATTCACTTGGTCATCTATCTGACCATTTATTCATTTATATATCGGCCCATGCATAAAAACATCCATCCGTTCATTTTTCTATCTGACCACAGTCTTTTATGCATCTGTCCGTCCATTCACTCAGTCATCTATCTGACCATTTAATCATTAAACGCATGCATACATCTGTTTGCCCATCTGCATACCTGCCAGTTCATGTTCTCTTACGTCCATCCATCCATTCATCCGTCAGTCCACCCATGCATTCATTTTTGTAACTTTTTAAAACTTTTTTTTAACTTTTTTTTAACTTTTTTAACTTTTTTTTTTAATTTTACCCTAACCCTAATCTTAACCCTAACCCTAACCCTAACCCTAAAAAAAATGTTAATTGTAAAAATTGTTTAAAAAAATTAAAAAAATAAATAAAAATTGTTTTAGTGTTTTAAAAAATTTACCTTGAAAATTTTTTTTTACCTTGAAAATTATATTTAACCTTGAAAAAAAAAAT
This sequence comes from Nerophis lumbriciformis, assembly GCF_033978685.3. NCBI lineage: Eukaryota > Metazoa > Chordata > Actinopteri > Syngnathiformes > Syngnathidae > Nerophis > Nerophis lumbriciformis. The sequence continues at coordinate 44,313,260 of NC_084560.2, forward strand.
TTACCTTAAATTTTTTTTTACCTTGAAAATTATGTTTTACCTTGAAAATCATGTTTTAACTTAAAACTTTTTTTTTTTAATTTTAAAAATTTTTTACGTTTTTAAATTTTTTTTAAATTTTTTTTTTAAATTTTTGTAACATTTTTTTAAATTTTTTAAATTTTTTAAATTTTTTAAATTTTTTAAATTTTTTAAATTTTTTAAATTTTTTAAAAATTTAAAACATTTAAAAATATTTTTTAAATATATTTAAATTTTTTAAATATTTTTAAATATTTTTAAATATTTTTAAATATTTTTAAATATTTTTTTACTTTTTTAAACTTTTTTAAACTTTTTTTTTACTTTTAAAATTTTTTTTACCCTAACCCTAATCTTAACCCTAAACCTAACCCTAACCCATCCGTTACACATCCATCTATTAATTTTCTGTGACCATGTAGTCATTCATCTATCTGTCCGTCCATTCATTCAGTCATCTGTCTGTCCATTTATTCATTCCTCCATTCACTCAGATAAATGATTAAATGGTCAGACAGATGACTATCGGTCCATGCATATACACATCCATCTATTCATTTTTTATCTGACTGTGTAGTCATTCATCTATCTGTATGTCCATTCATTCAGTCATCTGTCTGTCCATTTATTCATTCCCCCATTCACTTGGTCATCTATCTGACCATTTATTCATTTATATATCGGCCCATGCATAAAAACATCCATCCGTTCATTTTTCTATCTGACCACAGTCTTTTATGCATCTGTCCGTCCATTCACTCAGTCATCTATCTGACCATTTAATCATTAAACGCATGCATACATCTGTTTGCCCATCTGCATACCTGCCAGTTCATGTTCTCTTACGTCCATCCATCCATTCATCCGTCAGTCCACCCATGCATTCATTTTTGTAACTTTTTAAAACTTTTTTTTAACTTTTTTTTAACTTTTTTAACTTTTTTTTTTAATTTTACCCTAACCCTAATCTTAACCCTAACCCTAACCCTAACCCTAAAAAAAATGTTAATTGTAAAAATTGTTTAAAAAAATTTAAAAAAAAAAAAAATTGTTTTAGTGTTTTAAAAAATTTACCTTGAAAATTTTTTTTTACCTTGAAAATTATATTTAACCTTGAAAAAAAAAATTTACCTTAAATTTTTTTTTACCTTGAAAATTATGTTTTACCTTGAAAATCATGTTTTAACTTAAAACTTTTTTTTTTTAATTTTAAAAATTTTTTACGTTTTTAAATTTTTTTTAAATTTTTTTTTTAAATTTTTGTAACATTTTTTTAAATTTTTTTAATTTTTTAAATTTTTTAAATTTTTTAAAAATTTAAAACATTTAAAAATATTTTTTAAATATATTTAAATTTTTTAAATATTTTTAAATATTTTTAAATATTTTTAAATATTTTTAACTTTTTTTTTACTTTTTTAAACTTTTTTAAACTTTTTTTTTACTTTTAAAATTTTTTTTACCCTAACCCTAATCTTAACCCTAAACCTAACCCTAACCCATCCGTTACACATCCATCTATTAATTTTCTGTGACCATGTAGTCATTCATCTATCTGTCCGTCCATTCATTCAGTCATCTGTCTGTCCATTTATTCATTCCTCCATTCACTCAGATAAATGATTAAATGGTCAGACAGATGACTATCGGTCCATGCATATACACATCCATCTATTCATTTTTTATCTGACCGTGTAGTCATTCATCTATCTGTATGTCCATTCATTCAGTCATCTGTCTGTCCATTTATTCATTCCCCCATTCACTTGGTCATCTATCTGACCATTTATTCATTTTTCTATCTGACCACAGTCCTTTATGCATCTGTCCGTCCATTCACTCAGTCATCTGTCTGACCATTTAATCATTAAACGCATACATACATCTGTTTGCCCATCTGCATACCTGCCAGTCCATGTTCTCTTACGTCCATCCATCCATTCATCCGTCAGTCCACCCATGCATTCATTTTTGTAACTTTTGTTTAACTTTTTTTAAACTTTTTTTAAACTTTTTTAAAACTTTTTTTAAACTTTTTTTTTTACTTTTTTTTTTAACTGTTTTTAAAAAATTGTTTAACTTTTTTTAACTTTTTAAATTTTTTTTACCCCAACCCTAACCCTAATCTTAACCCTAGCCCTAGCCCTAACCCTAACCCTAAAAAAAAATGTTAATTGTTAAAATTGTTTAAAAAAATTTAAAATTGTTTTAAATTGTTTTAAAAAATTAAAAACAATTTAAAAAAAGTTTAAAATTTTGTTCCAAAATAAAAAAAATAAAAACATTTTTAAAAAATTAAAAAAAATTTTAAAATCATTTTTTACCTTGAAAAAAAAATTTTACTTTGGAAAAAAAAAATTTAACTTGAAAAATGTTTTGTGCCTTGAAAATCATTTTTTACCTTGAAAACAAATTTTACCTTGAAAAAAAAAATTTACCTTGAAAATCATATTTAACCTTGAAAAAAAAATGTTACCTTGAAATTTTTTTTTACCTTGAAAATCATTTGTTTACCTTGAAAATAATTTTTTACCTTGAAAAAAAAAATTTACCTTGAAAATTTTTTTTTACCTTGAAAATCATTTGTTTACCTTGAAAATCATTTTTAACCTTGAAAAAAAAAATGTTACCTTGAAACATTTTTTTTACCTTGAAAATCATGTTTTAACTTAAAACATTTTTTTTATTTTTTTTTATTTTTTTTAACGTTTTTTAAAAAAAAATTTAATTTTTGTAACATTTTTTAAATTTTTAATTTTTTTTAAAAATTTTGATTTTTTTTTTTATTGTTTTTAATATTTTTAAACTTTTTAAGTTTTTTAAATATTTTTAACTTTTTTTTAACTTTTTTAAACTTTTTTTTAAACTTTTTTTTTTACTTTTTGTTTTACTTTTTAAATTATTTTTTACCCTAACCCTAATCTTAACCCTAACCCTACCCTAAAAAAAATGTTAATTGTTAAAATTGTTTAAAAAAAATTAAAAAATTTAAAATTGTTTTAAATTGTTTTAAATTGTTTTAAATTGTTTTAAATTGTTTAAAAAAAATAAAAAAAAAATAAAAAAGTTTACAAATTAAAAAAATTTAAAAACATTTTTAAAAAATTAAAAAAATTTGAAAATCATTTTTTACCTTGAAAATTTTTTTTTAACTTGAAACATTTTTTGTACCTTGAAAATCATATTTAACCTGTCCGTCCATTCACTCAGTCATCTATCTGACCGTATAATCATTAAACGCATGCATACATCTGTTTGCCCATCTGCATACCTGCCAGTTCATGTTCTCTTACGTCCATCCATCCAGTCATCCGTCAGTCCACCCATGTTTTCATTCATCTGCTGGTCCACCGTTAAGTCATCTGTCAGTCCATCCGTCCATCAATCCATTCATTAATACATCTGCCGATTCGTTCATTCTTCTATCCGTTCATGTTTTCATCCATCCATCTGTCCTTCCATTCATTGATTCCGCTCACTGACCAGTTCATCCATTCACCCATCATGTATGTATTGAAGGAAACCAAGAGCTGGATGAAGGCAGCAGTAGTACATCAGAGAGTTAACTTGAGGAGGGGTCGGGGAGGGGAGCTGAGGGTCTTCCTGAGACGTCAGCCAAGACTCGGCAGATCAGAGAGATCGGCGCCGGCGAGCGCCAATCCCTCGGCGGCGCGTCAATGGAAGCAAATCCGCGATGAAGAGCGAGCCGAGCTAATCCGGAGCTAAGTGACACCTCGGCACGCTAATGCGCACACTGACCACAGAAGTGATCTGTGAGGGGCGGGGGGGTTGTGCCGTACTTAAAAGGGAGCCCCGGGGTCCGTGGCGGGCCCTCAGTGTGGCACCTGCTTAGCGTCGTGGCCGCGCTGCACGCCGCTATAGAAGAGCGTCTCCGGCGGAGGAGAAAGGCTCATTGTGTGCAGGCGCCTTTGAGGCCATTGTTGTGCTGCGCTCGGTCTAAGGCCCACATCTGCACCATTCACTCCCAAGGAAGTTGTAATCGCTCCCCAGCTCTTAGCGCCAACTTCATAGCCAGAGGAGCCTTGTGAACTTGTGCTCGACAACAAAAGTTTGGGGTTGGAGGGGCTGGTGGAGGGCGGCGGCGGCAGTTCGAATAGAAACTCTTACATCCCACCCCCCAATTTAGACAAGTGCACCCCCTCCACGGCACACAAAGCAGGGCCAGCGCTCCATTGAGAGCACCCAAACACTGCGGAACATTCCCAAACATCGGGTTTGTTTGGGTTTCACAGCGCATTTTCCCCGAAAAGGCGTCATGGAAATGGTCTGTTCCAGGGTCAAACTATGTGTAGGCCAGTGACGTGCGGTGAGGTTGATGGTTGGTGAGGCACTGACTTCATCACAGTCAGATTTACAAACATATGAACCCTAAAGATAATTTATTCACCATTTTATTGGCAGCAGTTAACGGGTTATGTTTAAAAGCTCATACCAGCATTCTTCCCTGCTTGGCACTCAGCATCAAGGCTTGGAATTGGGGGTTAAATCACCAAAAATTATTCCCGGGCGCGGCGCCGCTGCTGCCCACTGCTCCCCTCACCTCCCAGGGGGTGAACAAGGGGATGGGTCAAATTGCTACTTTAACTTAACTTTAACGTTACACATACAAACTGTAGCACACAAAAAAGCACATATAATAAAAAAAAAACGTTATTATGGTCTTACCTTTACTTATAAATGAAGTCCATGCGCCGCAACTAAAGCCCTCACTTCAACTTTCCACGTGCAAGATTGAATCTATTTAAAAAAAAGTGTAACCGAGGGTTTATAAATGTCGCCTATACTGTATGAAACTACAAAATAACAAACACGGAGGCTCCAGTTTACACGAGGACCACCTTAATTACCTTCTTTCAAAAACCTCCAACGTGACATCACTTCCGCTCTTAGCGCCTTCAAAATAAGAGCTCGAGGCATATACTGTATAACAGCGCATAACAGGAACTTAACATCACAAAGAGGAAAGCCCATGAAAATAGGTTACAAAAGTTATTTAATAAGAAGCCAAAAAGTGCAAAAACAATAATGTTCGTGTTGGAGGAGTTGTGAATTGGGTACACCTGCAGTCTGCAGGTGTACCTAATGTTGTGGCCCTGCAGTCATTCACAACTCCTCCAACACCAACATTATTGTTTTTGCACTTTTTGACTTCTTATGAAATAACTTTTTTAAATAGATTCAATCTTGCACGTGGAAAGTTTAAGTGTGGGCTTTAGTTGATATAACAATTCTACGGCGGGGGTGCAGGAGGCGAGCCTCAGCCAGTGCGTCTTTTGTAGCCGTTTTATGATCGCTCAGCACAAGAAATACGTTACACACATACAGTTGTTGACAAAATACACTGTACATTATATACCTCAGCTAACTAAACTATGGAAATGTATAATATAATTCATATAGCAATACGGTCTCACTGCACAGCAGACCAGCAGTTAGCCGAGTCATTGCGCAATCCATGTTGAGGCACTGAGTGACGTGCCTCAACTGGCTGCTGTTCACCGCACCGTCTCTTCTCAGTATTTGAACGGCAAATGTGAAAATTCAGCGATTTTGAATAAAAAATAATCTAAAACTGGTGAAGTTAAATGGAAAATAACTTTATAGTATAATCACTGGATACATTTAACAATTTACAGCATGAGTTGGGAAATTGTGTTAGATGTAAATATAAACGGAATACAATGATTTGCAAATCCTTTTCAACCCATATTCAATTGAATGCACTACAAAGACAACATATTTGATGTTCAAACTCATAAACTTTATTTTATTTTTTGCAAATAATAATTAACTTAGAATTTCATGGCTGCAACACGTGACAAAGTAGTTGGGAAAGGGCATGTTCACCACTGTGTTACATGGCCTTTCCTTTTAACAACACTCGTTTGGGAACTGAGGAGACACATTTTTGAAGCTTCTCAGGTGGAATTCTTTCCCATTCTTGCTTGATGTACAGCTTAAGTTGTTCAACAGTCCGGGGGTCTCCGTTGTGCTATTTTAGGCTTCATAATGCGCCACACATTTTCAATGGGAGACAGGTCTGGACTACAGGCAGGCCAGTCTAGTACCCGCACTCTTTTACTATGAAGCCACGTTGATGTAACACGTGGCTTGCTTGAAATAAGCAGGGGCGTCCATGGTAACGTTACTAGGATGGCAACATATGTTGCTCCAAAACCTGTATGTACCTTTCAGCATTAATGGTGCCTTCACAGATGTGTAAGTTACCCATGTCTTGGGCACTAATACACCCCCATACCATCACACATGCTGGCTTTTACACTTTGCGCCTATAACAATCCGGATGGTTCTTTTCCTCTTTGGTTCGGAGGACACGACGTCCACAGTTTCCAAAAGCAATTTGAAATGTGGACTCGTCAGACCACAGAACACTTTTCCACTTTGCATGAGTCCATCTTAGATGAGCTCAGGCCCAGCGCAGCCGACGCCGTTTCTGGGTGTTGTTGATAAACGTTTTTTGCCTTGCATAGGAGAGTTTTAACTTGCACTTACAGGTGTAGCGACCAACTGTAGTTACTGACAGTGGGTTTCTGAAGTGTTCCTGAGCCCATGTGGTGATATCCTTTACACACTGATGTCGCTTGTTGATGCAGTACAGCCTGAGGGATGGAAGGTCACGGGCTTAGCTGCTTACATGCAGTGATTTCTTCAGATTCTCTGAACCCTTTGATGATGACAAACTAGTTTACCCGTGTACCATTTGGCGGAATCATCTGCCCTAACAAAGACTCAGTATCGGTATTTTTTTTTTTTTTCCCATATAGAAAACAAAGCCACCATGGGGGCCAAAGAAAGTTGCAAGTGCCAGCACTTTGATGGAGAAAGTGATAGATCGTATGTGTGGCCCTCATCGCCGTCTTCGCCAACAGGAATCTTCAAAAAAGGTAAACATGTTAAATGTTCATTTATTATAATTTTGCTTTATTTCCTGCATGCAAAAACAAACTCTTCTCTCTAAAATGGGATTTGTGTTGCTGGGTATTGTGGCCAAACAGCTCCATTTTTTGTTTCATCTGACATCACATGGACAAAGATAAGACCTTCTGGAGGAAAGTTCAAAAACAAAAATTGATCTGTTTGGCCACAATACCCAGTAATACGTTTGGAGGAGAAAAGGTGATCCCAGGAACACCATTCCTACCGTCAAGCATGGTGGTGGTAGCATTATGCTCCGGGCCTGTTTTGCTGCCAATGGAACTGGTGCTTTACCGAGAGTAAATGGGACAATGAAAAGGACTTAGACTTCCTTTTTATTGTAGTTCAAATTTGAACTTTACAGTACAGATAAGAACAAACTTTTGTTTCATTAGCTCATGGTAGTGCAGGTTAAAAAAGGGGTCTCAGAGTGCAACATCTCAAGCAACATGACCTGGAAAAGCAACACCACTGCACTCCAGAAAAAAAGGTCAGTTTCTGAGAAGGCTGAGGAAAATAGATCTGGCTGATAACCTGCTCCTGTCCTTTTATTGCTGCTCCATTGAGTCAATACTGACCTACGGTATCTCCGTGTGGTTTTCTAGCTGCACGGTGGCAGAGAGAAAGAGATTACAGGGGGTCATAAACGCGGCCCAGAAGATCGCTGCATGTCCTCTTACATCTCTAGAGGACCTGCATAAGAGCATCCTCAAGGACTCATCCCACCCAGGTCACCATTGGCTTGAACTCTTGCCCTCAGGGAGGCGCTATAAGACCATCAAAGCAAGGACAAATAGACTGAAAAACAGTTTCTATCCTAGAGCTGTTATTGCCCTAAACTCTGCACTTACCTGAACACTCACCACTTTATTACTTGCTTACCTCTGATAAAGATCTACTCGACTTTGTTTTCTTAACATTTTATTATGTTTTTACATTTTAAATTGTTTTATTATTGTTGTTGTCTTAAGACTATTTTATGAGCTGGATTGCTGTCCAATTTCATTGTTTCCATACAATGACAATAAAGGTATTCTGATTCTGAAAAGCAATAAGGTGCAGATAGGAATAAATAAATAGATGACTGTACAGATAAATATATTGCACTTTTTCATATGCATCCACGTTTATGGGTGTATGTTATATTGTCTTTTTTATTCCAGCCAGTTAATCCATTTTGGGGGGAGTTGAGGGGATAATTATGATGCGTTCAAGAGTCTTACTGTCACGTTCAAACACTGAGGACATCTATTAAACAAGACAAAAGGCAAGGAATCAAACAGAGACAGAATTCAATTTGGACTCAATATTGAGGAGAGACATGGCCACTGCACTCTCTGCACAGTCCTGCACCACGCTCTGACGAAGAAGGTTTTCGTCTCCTCATTTATTCAGATGTTCAATGTTCACGCACCAACACATGTCACAGCAGGAATGGGAAGTATGTAAAACAGTCATTGTTTTTCGGTCGCTTTGAAGTCCAAGAAGAGGATTTCTCAGGCTTGGGCTCTTCCTGGATCCAGCTGGGGCAAGGTGTTGGAGGACAATGGATAACCCCTCCCGTCTCCTGACCACAGCAACTTCAAGAGGGCAGCGGGTCGTAAATAGCGTTGACCTCGGTTACCAAATAGTTGGAAGAGAGTTTGTGAAATACTTCAGAGAGAGTTCGTTTAACACTTCAAAGAGAGTTCCTCTGGAAGTTGAGCAGATCCTGCCATCTGTCCGTGTTGAAATCACAGTGGCGTTTCACGAGCCTTCTTCCTCTTGTTAGGCCTCGAAAGACAGCATTCATAATACGTTTCTTTTGTGATAACTTACAAACAGTTTTTCCAACACTTACGGCCTGAGGGAAGAAGCTGTTACAGAACCTGGAGGTTCTGCTACGGAGGCTGCGGAACCTCTTTCTAGAGTCCAGCAGTGAAAACAGTCCTTGGTGGGGGTGGGAGGAGTCTTTGCAGATTTTCTTCAGCCCTGGTCAGGCAGCGGCTTTTTGCGATCTCCAAATTCTTCTCAACTTTTGTTTCATCTGACATCACATGAACCAAGACAAGACCTTCTGGAGGAAAGTTCTGTGGTCAGTTGTTCAGTTTTCATATGATTTAAAGGGGAACATTATCAGCAGACCTATGTAAGCGTCAATATATACCTTGATGTTGCAGAAAAAAAGACCATATATTTTTTTAACCGATTTCCGAACTCTAAATGGGTGAATTTTGGCGAATTAAACGCTTTTCTATTATTCGCTCTCGTCACATCGTGAAGCAATCCGCCATTTTCTCACTTTCATCGGTGTGTTGTCGGAGGGTGTAACAACACGAACAGGGATGGATTCAAGTTGCACCAGTGGCCCAAAGATGCGAAAGTGGCAAGAAATTGGACGAAATTTGTTCAAAATACGAGGGTGTGGGGAAAGCCGACGAAATGATCAGTCGTTTGTTCCGCACACTTTACCGACGAAAGCTATGCTACGACAGAGATGCAGATGCTGACATCAACTCCAAAACTGGACAGATCAGCTTTCAGGAAAAGAGAGCGGATGAGGGTATGTCTACAGCAGGGGTGCTCACACTTTTTCTGCAGGCGAGCTACTTTTCAATTGATCAAGTCGTGGGGATCTACCTCATTCATATATATCATTTATATTTACTTATTTATGAAATATATGTTTTTGTTAAGAAGTTAAAGGTGTTTAATGATAATACAAGCATGTTTAACACATATAGTTAATATTGTTAATAAATTAAAGGTGTTTAATGATAATACAAGTATGTTTAATACATATAGTTAATATTGTTAACAAGTTAAAGGTGTTTAAAGATAATGCAAGCATGTTTAACACATATAGTTAATATTGTTAATAAGTTAAAGGTGTTTAAAGATAATACAAGCATGTTTAACACATATAGTTAATATTGTTAATAAGTTAAAGGTGTTTGAAGATAGTGCAAGAATGTTTAACACATATAGTTAATATTGTTAACAAGTTAAGGTGGTGTTTAAAGATAATACAAGCATGTTTAACACATATAGTTAATATTGTTAATAAGTTAAAGGTGTTTAAAGATAATGCAAGCATGTTTAAAACATATAGTTAATATTGTTAACAACTTAAAGGTGTTTAAAGATAATACAAGCATGTTTAACACATATAGTTAATATTGTTAATAAGTTAAAGGTGTTTAAAGATAATACAAGCATGTTTAACACATATAGTTAATATTGTTAATAAGTTAAAGGTGTTTGAAGATAATGCAAGAATGTTTAACACATATAGTTAATATTGTTAACAAGTTAAGGTGTTTAAAGATAATACAAGCATGTTTAACACATATAGTTAATATTGTTAATAAGTTAAAGGTGTTTAAAGATAATGCAAGCATGTTTAAAACATATAGTTAATATTGTTAACAACTTAAAGGTGTTTAAAGATAATACAAGCATGTTTAACACATATAGTTAATATTGTTAATAAGTTAAAGGTGTTTAAAGATAATGCAAGCATGTTTAAAACATATAGTTAATATTGTTAACAACTTAAAGGTGTTTAAAGATAATACAAGCATGTTTAACACATATAGATTCCTTTCTTTCATGAAGACAATATAAGTTGGTGTATTACCTGATTCTGATGACTTGCATTGATTGGAATCAGACAGTGGTGATGATAAGGTCCGCATTTTTGAATGGAGGAGAAAAAAGTCCTCCTTTCTGTCCAATACCACATGAAAGTGGTTGGTTTTAGGCATCTTATTTGTCCAGCTTCCGTACTCCTTTGTATGCACTTTACAAGAAATACATTGTCGGCAAACTCTGTAGCTTGCTAGCTCGTGCACGCCAGCTTTCTGAGACTCTTATTTTGTTAGCGCAACTGTGCAACTGTGCAGTCGGTCTTTGGAGTTTTGACGACAGGTACGGCGCCAGAGTCTGTTGAAATAAAGTGTTTCTCGCCTTCCAGTCGGTAATTTTAATGAGCTGGCAGCAGCCAGCGTCATCTCAGAAGACCCTCGGGTGCCGTGAATGTCAATCAAGTGACGAAAGTGACGTCATAGTGAAGATTTATGATCGCTCATTTTTAGGACTATTTTTTTAATGCCTGGCTGGTAATCGACTGACACCCTCCGAGATCGACCGGTAGCTCGCGATCGACGTAATGAGCACCCCTGGTCTACAGAATATATTAATTGATGAAAACTTTATTCATTACTTGCGGTTTTACGTCAATTATTATACATAAACTGTGTTTACTAATAATTTAGCTTAAAAACATTTATTTTTTTCAATCATTCGAGTACATTCGGGTAGTCTTGTGTAATGCAGTATTTTGTGTCTATTTAGGTATGTGCTGAAATCGTGGAAAAATATATGTTCTTAGCGCACCTGGGCTGTCTGCACTCTCAAAGTGCATGTTGTTGCCAAATGTATTTCATATGCTGTAAACCTAGTTCATAGTTGTTAGTTTCCTTTAATGCCAAACAAACACATACCAATCGTTGGTTAGAAGGCGATCGCCGAATTCGTCCTCGCTTTCTCCCGTGTCGCTGGCTGTCGTGTCGTTTTCGTGGGTTTCGCTTGCATACGGTTCAAACCGATATGGCTCAATAGCTTCAGTTTCTTCTTCAATTTCGTTTTCGCTACCTGCCTCCACACTACAACCATCCGTTTCAATACATGCGTAATCTGTTGAATCGCTTAAGCCGCAGAAATCCGAGTCTGAATCCGAGCTAATGTCGCTATAGCTTGCTGCTCTATGCGCCATGTTTGTTTCAGTGACGTGCGGTGAGGTTGACGGCTGGTGAGGCACTGACTTCATCACAGTCAAATTCACCATTTGATTGGCAGCAGTTAACGGGTTATGTTTAAAAGCTCATACCAGCATTCTTCCCTGCTTGCCACTCAGCATTAAAGGTTGGAATTGGGGGTTAAATCACCAAAAATGATTCCTGGGCACGGCGCCGCTGCTGCCCACTGCTCCCCTCACCTCCCAGGGGGTTATCAAGGGGATGGGTCAAATACAGACGACAAATTTCATTACACCTAGTGTGTGTGTGACAATCATTGCTACTTTAACTTAACTTTAACTTTACACATACAAACTGTAGCACACAAAAAAAGCACATTCAATAAAAAAAACGTTATTATGGTCTTACCTTTACTTATAAATGAAGTCCATGCGCCGCAACTAAAGCCCTCACTTCAACTTTCCACGTGCAAGATTGAATCTATTTAAAAAAGTGTAACCGAGGGTTTATAAATGTCGCCTATACTGTATGAAACTACAAAATAACAAACACGGAGGCTCCAGTTTACACGAGGACCACTTTATTTACCTTCTTTCAAAAACTTCCGCTCCACCCCGTGTCATCACTTCCGCTCTTAGCGCCTTCAAAATAAGAGCTCAAGGCATATACTGTATAACAGCGCATAACAGGAACTTAACATCACAAAGAGGAAAGCCCATGAAAATAGGTTACAAAAGTTATTTAATAAGAAGCCAAAAAGTGCAAAAACAATAATGTTCGTGTTGGAGGAGTTGTGAATTAGATACACCTGCAGTCTGCAGGTGTATCTAATGTTGTGGCCCTGCAGTCATTCACAACTCCTCCAACACCAACATTATTGTTTTTGCACTTTTTGGCTTCTTATGAAATAATTTTTTTAAATAGATTCAATCTTGCACGTGGAAAGTTTAAGTGTGGGCTTTAGTTGATATAACAATTCTACGGCGGGGGTGCAGGAGGCGAGCCTCAGCCAGTGCGTCTTTTGCAGCCGTTTTATGATCGCTCAGCACAAGAAACACGTTACACACATACAGTTGTTGACAAAATACACTGTACATTATATACCTCAGCTAACTAAACTATGGAAATGTATAACATAATTCATATAGCAATACGGTCTCACTGCACAGCAGGCCAGCAGTTAGCCGAGTCATTGCGCAATCCATGTTGAGGCACTGAGTGACGTGCCTCAACTGGCTGCTGTTCACCGCAGCGTCTCTTCTCAGTATTTGAACGGCAAATGTGAAAATTCAGCGATTTTGAATAAAAATAATCTAAAACTGGTGAAGTTAAATGGAAAATAACTTTATAGTATAATCACTGGATACATATAACAATTTAATTTTTTTTTTTTCTTTTTACTTTTTTTTTCTTTCCATGATGGCAGGCAGGGCCGGCCCGTGGCATAGGCCGTATAGGCAAATGCTAAGGGCGCCGTCCATCAGGGGGCGCCCCCCCCCCCCCCCCCCGCCCCCTCCCCCTCCCTTCCCGTATCATGACTCTTTTTGGACGTCACCACATCAAAAAATCAACACAAGATGTCAAAACGGCCAAAACTGTCAGGTGCCCAGGGAAGAAATAAGAGAAAAAGAAGAGGAGGAGAAACGAGAAAAAGACAAGAGGTAGCAGGTAGGTAACGTTAGCCTACATGAAATTATTTGTCTGTTACAGAATGTGATAGTAACCTGGCTTTTTAGCATTAAGCTAATGTTACATGATTCGGCAATTGCTAATCAATAAATAGCTAGTTCTGTTTTAACGTCGGGTTAATATTGTGGAGGGGGCTAAATTGTTATGGAAAATAATAATGTAACGTTAGGTAATTACAGTACTCCCACCTTACATTCCTCAGGGACATTTGTATTAGATCTTTTAAGCAGGTGTTATTGCCTTCTGGTTAGCTAATGTTTGCCCTGCAGGTAATAGTCACTTTTCCACCCCTTTATATATTAGGTATAGTTGTAAGCCTAGTTGTTAAAGTGCACATCATTAATGTAAATTAAGCAATATGTATGTAAAAAATATTGTATTTCATATATTCATTTTTTATTTTTTGCATTCATTTATTTATTCATATTTTTTTTTATCTTGTTAACTATTCTGATTGTTAATTTGCTTTCTTTAAGTAAAAAAAAGGTCAAAGACAAAGCTATTCGGTTTCTTGTGAGTATATACACTTCACTGCCGATGTGGGGGGGCGCCACCTAAAATCTTGCCTAGGGCGCCAGATTGGTTAGGGCCGGGCCTGATGGCAGGTGAGGCCCCGCCTCACCTGCCTCTAGTGACCGCATGTCACTGGTTTGTTTGTGTTGGCATCACTGTGTGACGTCACAGGAAAATGGACGGGTGTATATAACGATGGTTAAAATCAGGCACTTTGAAGCTTTTTTTTAGGGATATTGCGTGATGGGTAAAATTTTGAAAAAAACTTCGAAAAATAAAATAAGCCACTGGGAACTGATTTTTAATGGTTTTAACCCTTTAAATTCGAAAAACAAATCAGCAGCGTCGTTCAAAAAAGCTTTTGTCAATTACGCCAAATAGCGAAAGTGAAACCGCTTCTATCAAGACATGATCTTGAGAAATTAATCCACGCTTTTATCTCGACTCGTCTTGATTATTGTAATGCCCTGTATGTAGGCATTAGCCAGGCCTCCCTCGCCCGCCTGCAGCCCGTGCAGAACTCTGCTGCTCGTCTGCTAACACAGACCCGCAGACGTGAGCACATCACCCCTATTTTAGCGTCCCTTCACTGGCTCCCTGTGCGTTACCGAATACATTTTAAACTCCTTTTATTTGTTTTTAAATGTCTAAACAACCTCTCTCCGACCTCCTTCAGCCTTACTGCCCCACCCGATCCTTAAGATCAGCCGATCAGCTGCTGTTGACGGTCCCTGACACAAGGCTGAAGCTTAGAGGTGACAGAGCTTTCGCCGTTGCTGCTCCCAAGCTCTGGAACGACCTACCCCTGAGTGTTAGACAAGCCTCCTCTCTTCCTGTTTTTAAATCTCTCTTAAAAACATACTTTTATTCCATGGCTTTTAACACTGAGTGATATCCATCCTGCAATGGCGCCCCATAATACACCTGCTGTGATCCTGTTTTTATGTTTTTATTAATTCTATTTTAATTATTTATTTTTTATCGTGTTCTGTTTGTGTTGTGTTGTGTTTGCTCGGTACTCGTTTGATCGTTTAACCTGCTCATTGTACAGCACTTTGGCTACCCCTGTGGTAAATTTTAAATGTGCTCTATAAATAAAGTTGATTTGATTTGACTTCTGAAATTGTGTTAATGTTCCCCTTTAAGATTGTTTTAGTGCAAAGGACAACTAAGGTATCCTCATACAGCTTTTCCGCGAATTTAGAGGCGCACTTTTTCCAACCAATGTCGGTCTAATTCCACTTGTACTGTTTGTCTTGCACAAGTCATTTAGTCTATAATGTGTCTATGCGACGTTTATGAAATGCCCTTTGTGAAAAACCATAAGAAAGCAGCTTACATTTACATATAATTACACTTTAATGGCGGTCTGACTGGGCCGGGGCTAAGTGGCTGGCAGCCTCAGACCCCCTCGGATACGGGATGACAGGATGGGACGCGAGCTCCATCTCCGGCTAATTAAACGAATCAATTAACAGACTATTGTCGGAGCTGCGTAAGCGATGTTACACCGCGGCTAAAATGCCCCCCCGAGATCGCGCGGGCGGGGCTTGCGACCGCATTGCATCTCCGTGTGATAGCACTTATTTGCGTCTTGCTGTCATGTCATCGGAGGTGGGCACATTATGGAAATTGGGGGGGGGGGGAGGGTTGATTCGCAATCGCCCTCCAAGGCGAAGTCGCTGCGGCAAAAAGTCCCCTCCAAAGTTGCCTAATGGCGGCGGCGCGTCCAGCTGTGTGCATCCGCTCGCTTAGGTAAGGGTCGTGCAATTAGCATCGCCCCGCCCTCCCGCCAGGCGTTGATGCAGATAAATTATCATATTAGATTCACCCTCCTCGCTCCAACTGATTGGCTCCCAAATTGTTTTAGATGGCCGTCATTAATCCTTAGCATAAGGCTAAGTGCTTTCGGCGTTCCGGCGCCTTGGGTCGAGTTAACGGAATGCCTGATGTGGGAGCCCCCCCGTTTACTTCCTGTGTCGAGATGCCATTAAAAAAATACTTTTTTTTTTAACTATATTTTGCTAAAAACATCAACGTTAATTGTATTTTTATTTGTATTTTTTTCTGACTCCTTATTACATCCAGCCATAGAATTATACATTAAAATAAACATATTTGAAATAATTAATTTTAAATTATCATAATAATTCATTTAAAATGACCATATTTAATTATTAAAATAATTGCTTGTTTATCAACAACTTTAGCATTTTATTCATTACATTTTGAAGCTCTCAGAAGCCAAGTTATGTTATATTCCATAAGATTTATTTATGCAAGTTTGAAGTATCAATTATCTAAACAGTTTTGTTTCCATATTTTTAGGATGTAGATATATATATATATATATATATATATATATATATATATATATATGTATATATGTATATATATGTATATATATATATATACATACAGACAATATAACAATGTGTGTTATAAGCCAGCTTCAGAAATATATATATATATATATATATATATATATATATATATATATATATACAGTGGGGCAAATAAGTATTTAGTCAGCCACCAATTGTGCAAGTTCTCCCACTTAAAATGATGACAGAGGTCTGTAATTTTCATCATAGGTACACTTCAACTGTGAGAGACAGATTGTGAAAAAAAAATCCAGGAATTCACATTGTAGGAATTTTAAAGAATTTATTTGTAAATTATGGTGGAAAATAAGTATTTGGTCAATAACAAAAATTCAACTCAATACCTTGTAATATAACCTTTGTTGGCAATACCAGAGGTCAAACGATTACTATAGGTCTTTACCAGGTTTGCACACACAGTAGCTGGTATTTTGGCCCATTCCTCCATGCAGATCTTCTCGAGAGCAGTGATGTTTTGGGGCTGTCGCCGAGCAACACAGACTTTCAATTCCCTCCACAGATTTTCTATGGGGTTGAGGTCTGGAGACTGGCTAGGCCACTCCAGGACTTTCAAATGCTTCTTAGGGAGCCACTCCTTCGTTGCCCGGGCGGTGTGTTTGGGATCATAGTCATGCTGGAAGACCCAGCCACGTTTCATCTTCAAAGCTCTCTCTGATGGAAGGAGGTTTTGGCTCAAAATTTCATGATACATCATATTCAGACGGGCTGGCTTAAGCAGGGGGACATGTCTGGCACTGCAGGATTTGATTCCCTGTCGGCGTAGTGTGTTACTGATGGTAACCTTTGTTACTTTGGTCCCAGCTCTCTGCAGGTCATTCACCAGGTCCCCCGTGTAGTTCTGGGATTTTTGCTCACCGTTCTCATGATCATTTTGACCCCACGGGATGAGATCTTGCGTGGAGCCCCAGATCGAGGGAGATTATCAATGGTCTTGTATGTCTTCCATTTTCTGATAATTGCTCCCACAGTTGATTTTTTCACACCAAGCTGCTTGCCTATTGTAGATTCACTCTTCACAGTCTGGTGCAGGTCTACAATTCTTTTCCTGGTGTCCTTCGACAGCTCTTTGGTCTTGGCCATAGTGAAGTTTGGAGTCTGACTGTTTGAGGCTGTGGACAGGTGTCTTTTATACAGATAACAAGTTCAAACAGGTGCCATTAATACAGGTAACGAGTGGAGGACAGAAGAGCTTCTTAAAGAAGAAGTTACAGGTCTGTGAGAGCCAGAGATCTTCCTTGTCCGAAGTGACAAAATACTTATTTTCCACCATAATTTACAAATAAATTCTTTAAAATTCCTACAATGTCAATTCCTGGATTTTTTTTTCACATTCTGTCTCTCACAGTTGAAGTGTACCTATGATGAAAATTACAGACCTCTGTCATCATTTTAAGTGGGAGAACTTGCACAATTGGTGGCTGACTAAATACTTTTTTGCCCCACTGTATATATATATATATATATATATATATATATATATATATATATATATATATATATAAATTATTTTTCCAAATGTACGGTCTGAAGAAAGTGAGTGTGAAGAACAGAAAAATCTGAGAAGAAGGAACAGATTATATTTATTGAATTAAAGAAATAAATTGTTTTAAGTTGTGAGCAATAATGTGTGTTACAAGTCAGCTTCAGATATATATATATATATATATATATATATATATATATATATATATATATATATATATATATATATATATATAAATTTTTTTCAAATGTATGGTCTGAAGAAAGTGAGTGTGAAGGACAGAAAAATCTGAGAAGAAGGAACAGATTATATTTATTGAATTAAAGAAATAAATTGTTTTAAGTTGTGAGCAATAATGTGTGTTACAAGTCAGCTTCAGATATATATATATATATATATATATATATATATATATATATATATATATATTTATATATATAATACATAAATTATTTTTCCAAATGTACGGTCTGAAGAAAGTGCGTGTGAAGGACAGAAAAATCTGAGAAGAAGGAACAGATTATATTTATTGAATTAAAGAAATAAATTGTTTTAAGGTGTGAGCAATAATGTGTGTTACAAGTCAGCTTCAGATATATATATATATATATATATATATATATATATATATATATATATATATATATATATTATTTTTCCAAATGTACGGTCTGAAGAAAGTGAGTGTGAAGAACAGAAAAATCTGAGAAGAAGGAACAGATTATATTTATTGAATTAAAGAAATAAATTGTTTTAAGTTGTGAGCAATAATGTGTGTTACAAGTCAGCTTCAGATATATATATATATATATATATATATATATATATTTTATTTTTTATTTTATTATATATATATATATATATATATATATATATATATATATATATATATATATAAAATAAATACTTGTACTACTTATATATATATATTTATATATATATATATATATATATATATATATATATATATATAAGTAGTACAAGTATTTATTTTATATATATATATATATATATATATATATATATATAAGTAGTACAAGTATTTATTTTATATATATATATATATATATAATAAAATAAATATATATATATATTTATTTTATTATATATATATATATATATATATATATATATATATATAAAATAAATACTTGTACTACTTATATATATATATATATATATATATATATATAAAATAAATACTTGTACTACTTATATATATATATATATATATATATATATATATATATATATATATATATATATATATATATATATATATATATATATATATATGTATGTGTGGGAAAAAATCACAAGACTATTTCATCTCTACAGGCCTGTTTCATGAGGGGTTCCCTCAATCATCAGGAGATTGAGGGAACCCCTCATGAAACAGGCCTGTAGAGATGAAATAGTCTTGTGATTTTTTTCCCACACATACATATATTGCGCTCTACTACGGTATCGAGCACTATTTTTTGGATAACCTTATAAAGACATATATATATATATATACATGTATATGTATATGTATGAAATACTTGACTTGGTGAATTCTAGCTATCAATATACTCCTCCCCTCTTAACCACGCCCCGCCACTAGGTGCCTTCACTTCAATCCTTTATGTTGCACAGACATTGGATGTTTATCCATAAATAGAGATAAACGCTTTAAAATGTAATATCGAAAATTATCGGTATAGGTTTCAAAAACCAAAATGTATGTACACAAAGAAGTACAGAGCGCCAATACACCTTAAAAGCACTGCCTTTGCGTGCCGGTCCAGTCACACAATATCCACGGCTTTTCACGCACATAAGTGAATGCAAGCCAAACTTGGTCAACAGCCATACAGGTCACACTGAGGGTAGCCGTATAAACAAGTTTAAAACTGTTACAAATATGCGCCACACTGTGAACCCACACCAAACAAGAATGACAAACACATTTCGGGAGAACATCCGCACCGTAACACAAGATAAACGCAACAGAACAAATACCCAGAAACCCTTACAGCACTGGCTCTTCCGGGACGCTACAATATACACCCCCCAACCCCGCCCACTTCAACCTCCTCATGCTCTCTCAGGGAGAGCATGTCCCAAATTCCAAGCTGCTGTTTTGAGGCATGTTAAAAAAAAAAAATAATGCACTTTGTGACTTCAATAATAAATATGGCAGTGCCATGTTGGCATTTTTTTTTTTCATAACTTGAGTTGATTTATTTTGGAAAACCTTGTTACATTGTTTAATGCATCCAGCGGGGCATCACAACAAAATTAGGCATAATAATGTGTTAATTCCACGACTGTATATATCGGTATCGGTTGATATCGGAATCGGTAATTAAGAGTTGGACAATATCGGATATCGGCAAAAAAGCCATTATCGGACATCTCTATTCATTATGCTTTCTTAAACAAGTAGACGTTCCTTTTTGACTGTACTTGAATGTAACATAGACTGTATTTATATTATTCACATGTGAATGATATTGTATAATAGACTATTTATATTATTCACATGTGAATAATGCTGTATAGTAGACTGTATTTATATTATTCACATGTGAATAATGCTGTATAATAGACTGTATTTATATTATTCACATGTGAATAATGCTGTAGAATAGACTGTATTTATATTATTCACATGTGAATAATGCTGTATAGTAGACTGTATTTATATTATTCACATGTGAATAATGCTGTATAATAGACTGTATTATATTATTCACATGTGAATAATGCTGTATAATAGACTATTTATGTTATTCACATGTGAATAATGCTGTATAATAGACTGTATTTATATTATTCACATGTGAATAATGCTGTATAATAGACTGTATTCATATTATTCACATGTGAATAATGCTGTATAATAGACTGTATTTATATTATTCACATGTGAATAATGCTGTATAATAGACTGTATTTATATTATTCACATGTGAATAATGTTGTATAATATACTTTATTTATATTATTCACATGTGAATAATGCTGTATAATAGACTGTATTATATTATTCACATGTGAATAATGCTGTATAATAGACTATTTATGTTATTCACATGTGAATAATGCTGTATAATAGACTGTATTTATATTATTCACATGTGAATAATGCTGTATAATAGACAATTTGTTATTCACATGTGAATAATGTTGTATAAAAGACTGTATTTATATTATTCACATGTGAATAATGTTGTATAATAGACTGTATTTATATTATTCACATGTGAATAATGCTGTATAATAGACTGTATTTATATTATTCACATGTGAATAATGCTGTATAATAGACTGTATTTATATTATTCACATGTGAATAATGCTGTATAGTAGACTGTATTTATATTATTCACATGTGAATAATGCTGTATAATAGACTATTTGTTATTCACATGTGAATAATGCTGTATAATAGACTGTATTTATATTATTCACATGTGAATAATGCTGTATAAAAGACTGTATTTATATTATTCACATGTGAATAATGCTGTATAATAGACTGTATTTATATTATTCACATGTGAATAATGCTGTATAATAGACTTTATTTATATTATTCACATGTGAATAATGCTGTATAATAGACTTTGTTATTCACATGTGAATAATGCTGTATAATAAACTGTATTTATATTATTCACATGTGAATAATGCTGTATAATAGACAATTTGTTATTCACATGTGAATAATGCTGTATAATAGACTGTATTTATATTATTCACATGTGAATAATGTTGTATGATAGACTTTATCTATATTATTCACATGTGAATAATGCTGTATAATAGACTGTATTCATATTATTCACATGTGAATAATGCTGTATAATAGACTATTATATTATTCACATGTGAATAATGCTGTATAATAGACTATTTATGTTATTCACATGTGAATAATGCTGTATAATAGACTGTATTTATATTATTCACATGTGAATAATGCTGTATAATAGACAATTTGTTATTCACATGTGAATAATGTTGTATAAAAGACTGTATTTATATTATTCACGTGTGAATAATGCTGTATAATAGACTATTTATATTATTCACATGTGAATAATGTTGTATAATAGACTTTATTTATATTATTCACATGTGAATAATGCTGTATAATAGACTGTATTTATATTATTCACATGTGAATAATGCTGTATAATAGACTGTATTTATATTATTCACATGTGAATAATGCTGTATAATAGACGGTATTATATTATTCACATGTGAATAATGCTGTATAATAGACTGTTATTCACATGTGAATAATGCTGTATAATAGACTGTATTTATATTATTCACATGTGAATAATGCTGTATAATAGACTGTATTTATATTATTCACATGTGAATAATGCTGTATAATAGACTGTATTTATATTATTCACATGTGAATAATGTTGTATAATAGACTTTATTTATATTATTCACATGTGATTAATGCTGTATAATAGACTATTATATTATTCACATGTGAATAATGCTGTATAATAGACTATGTTATTCACATGTGAATAATGCTGTATAATAGACTGTATTTATATTATTCACATGTGAATAATGCTGTATAGTAGACTGTATTTATATTATTCACATGTGAATAATGCTGTATAATAGACTATTATATTATTCACATGTGAATAATGCTGTATAATAGACTGTATTTATATTATTCACATGTGAATAATGCTGTATAATAGACTGTATTTATATTATTCATATGTGAATAATGCTGTATAATAGACTATTTGTTATTCACATGTGAATAATGTTGTATAAAAGACTGTATTTATATTATTCACATGTGAAGAATGCTGTATAATAGACTGTATTCATATTATTCACATGTGAATAATGTTGTATAATAGACTGTATTTATATTATTCACATGTGAATAATGTTGTATAATAGACTTTATTTATATTATTCACATGTGAATAATGCTGTATAGTAGACTGTATTTATATTATTCACATGTGAATAATGCTGTATAATAGACTGTATTATATTATTCACATGTGAACAATGTTGTATAATAGACTATTTATGTTATTCACATGTGAATAATGCTGTATAATAGACTGTATTTATATTATTCACATGTGAATAATGCTGTATAATAGACAATTTGTTATTCACATGTGAATAATGTTGTATAAAAGACTGTATTTATATTATTCACATGTGAATAATGCTGTATAATAGACTGTATTCATATTATTCATATGTGAATAATGCTGTATAATAGACTGTATTTATATTATTCACATGTGAATAATGCTGTATAATAGACTGTATTTATATTATTCACATGTGAATAATGCTGTATAATAGACTGTTATTCACATGTGAATAATGCTGTATAATAGACTGTATTTATATTATTCACATGTGAATAATGTTGTATAATAGATTTTTCTATATTATTCACATGTGAATAATGCTGTATAGTAGACTGTATTTATATTATTCACATGTGAATAATGCTGTATAATAGACTGTATTATATTATTCACATGTGAATAATGCTGTATAATAGACTGTATTTATATTATTCACAGGTGAATAATGCTGTATAATAGACTGTATTTATATTATTCACATGTGAATAATGCTGTATAATAGACAATTTGTTATTCACATGTGAATAATGTTGTATAAAAGACTGTATTTATATTATTCACATGTGAATAATGCTGTATAATAGACTGTATTCATATTATTCACATGTGAATAATGCTGTATAATAGACAATTTGTTATTCACATGTGAATAATGTTGTATAAAAGACTGTATTTATATTATTCACATGTGAATAATGCTGTATAATAGACTGTATTCATATTATTCACATGTGAATAATGCTGTATAATAGACTGTATTTATATTATGCACATGTTAAAAAAATACCCAAGTGTTTGTTTGTTTATTGTGAGCGAACTGTGGTGCTGAATTTCCCCCAGGGATCAATAAAGTACTTTCTATTCTATTCTATCTATTCAAAGAGACCGGCTGGTAAGTCCTGTCAACGCACCTTCAACCCGCAAAGCAACATTAAAACTCTCAACAATTTAATGAAACATAAATTCCGGACTAGGGTTGTACAGTATACCAGTATTAGTATAGTACCGTGATACCAATGAATCATATTAGGTACTATACCGCCTCTAAAAAGTACCGGTTGCCCTCCGGTTGTCAAGTGTGACGAGCATGTTGGCTAGCTAGCTAGCGGCTCATATCTATCCGCAGTGTTGTTACTACTTTTAAATCACTAATCCTTGTCTCCATGGCAACTAGTAGACTACATTTATTACAAGTATCATCCCTGTAAGGCCATGTCTACACTAAGTCGTTTAACCCCATAAACGAATAATTATTTAGTATTTCTGCCCCGTGTGTTTGTAATATAATTACCCGAATACCTACCTAAACATTAAAAGTGAGAGGATGGTGACTTTTGTCAACACATCTCCTTGCCTAAGTACAACCTGCAAATTGTAACTTAACAGCAAAATTACAATTTAGCATTTATGTCACATGTGTTTGTAATATAATTACCTGAATACCTAACTAGACATAAAAAGTGAGAGGATGGTGACTTCTGTCAACACACCTCCTTGCCAAAGTACAACCTGCAAATTGTAACTTAACAGCAAAATGACAATTTAGCATTTATGTCCCACGTAATCGTAATATAATTACCTGAATACTGAACTAGACATGAAAAGTGAGAGGATGGTGACTTCTGTCAACACACCTCCTTGCCAAAGTACAACCTGCAAACTGTAACTTAACAGCAAAATTACAATTTAGCATTTATGTCCCATGTGTTTGTAATATAATCACCTGAATACCTAACTAGACATGAAAAGTGAGAGAATGGTGACTTCTGTCAACACACCCCCTTGCCAAAGTACAACCTGCAAACTGTAACTTAACAGCAAAATGGCAATTTAGCATTTATATTCCATGTGTTTGTAATATAATTACCTGAATACCTTAGTAGACATGAGAAGTGAGAGGATGGTGACTTCTGTCAACACACCTTGCCAAAGTACAACCTGCAAACTGTAACTTAACAGCAAAATTAAAATTTCGCATTTATGTCACATGCGTTTGTAATATAATTACCTGAATACCTAACTAGACATAAAAAGTGAGAGGATGGTGACTTCTGTCAACACACCCCCTTGCCAAAGTACAACCTGCAAACTGTAACTTAACAGAAAAGTGACAATTTAGCATTTCTGTCACATGTGTTCGTAATATAATTACCTGAATACTGAACTACACATGAGAAGTGAGAGGATGGTGACTTCTGTCAACACACCCCCTTGCCAAAGTACAACCTGCAAACTGTAACTTAACAGCAAAATTAAAATTTCGCATTTATGTCACATGCGTTTGTAATATAATTTCCTGAATACCTAACTAGACATAAAAAGTGAGAGGATGGTGACTTCTGTCAACACACCCCCCTGCCAAAGTACAACCTGCAAACTGTAACTTAACAGAAAAATGACAATTTAGCATTTCTGTCACATGCGTTTGTAATATAATTTCCTGAATACCTAACTAGACATAAAAAGTGAGAGGATGGTGACTTCTGTCAACACACCCCCTTGCCAAAGTACAACCTGCAAACTGTAACTTAACAGCAAAATTACAATTTAGCATTTATGTCTGATGTGTTTGTATTATAATTACCTCAGTACTTAACTAGAAATGAAAAGTGAGAGGATGGTGACTTCTGTCAACACACCCCCTTGCCAAAGTACAACCTGCAAACTGTAACTTAACAGCAAAATGGCAATTTAGCATTTATATCCTATGTGTTTGTAATATAAGTACCTGAATACTGAACTACTAGACATGGAAAGTGAGAGGATGGTGACTTCTGTCAACACACCACCTTGCCAAAGTACAACCTGCAAACTGTAACTTAACAGCAAAATGACAATTTAGCGTTTCTGTCCTATGTGTTTGTAATATAATAATTAACTGAATACCTAAGTAGACATGAAAAGTGAGAGGATGGTGACTTCTGTCAACACACCTCAAATTCAGCTTGCAACCTGAGAACTGTACCTTGTAAGCGATAATAGGAGGTCCAAGTTACGTTGTAATAAATGAGTTTCTACAAGAAATATTCGGCGCTTTGATCATCGCTGTCAGGATGGTGACTCCTTCCAACGCTGCGGTATCAACAATAATGCACTTCATTATTCCCGCCCCTCCTGTTTGGAATAGAATTAGCTCAGAGTTCAACCAGACATGGAAAGTGAGAGGATGGTGACTTCTGTCAACACACCTCCATCTCACGCCGCATGCTTTTAAGACGACCTCAAAATGTGTTTCAAGAACAAGACTCGTAAAATAAAAAAAAACATTCCTCAGAAGAAGAACTGCAGACGCTCGTAAAGTCAAATTATGCGTGAAGAAGAAGAAGAAGAAGAAAGTTGTACAAGCAGACATTTAAATATTTCACATGCATGCTGCTAGTAAAGTCTCCATGCGGGGTGACGCTTATGAAAAGAAGCATTCCGAGGGTCCGGTGTCATCTTTTTTTTTTTTTTTTTTTTTTTTTTTTTTTTTTGTCTTTGTAAGCCGACCCTGTTTGTCTAAGACCCAAAGGGGGCCGTCCTGGCGCCTGAGCTGCCCCCTCAAAGTCAAGTCAGCATCGGGGGCGGCGTGTCGCCAGAACCTTCTGATGGAGTTCAAAGCCTCACACACACACACACACACACACACACACCCGATACATATTCAGTGGCTCCATATGGTTATAGTTCAAGTTCCATCCATCCATTTCCTACCGCTTATTCCCTTCGGGGTCGCGGGGGCCGCTGGAGCCTATCTCAGCTACAATCGGGCGGAAGGCGGGGTACACCCTGGACAAGTCGCCACCTCATCGCAGGGCCATATAGCGTATATAATATATTATTTTTCTATTATATAATTGTATTTTTGTCTGGATATTTTTGAGTATATAATATGATATTTGTGTCGTATAGCTCACCAAGTATCAAGAACAACAGTAATAAATAATAACTATGATATTTTTGTAGTATAAAATATATTTTGCAGTATATATATTTAGTATATATTTTTTAGTATGTAATGTTATTTTGTAGGGATATTTTTGAGTATATAATATATTTTTGTAGTATATAATGTTATTTTTGTAGGGATATTTTTGAGTATATAATATATTTTTGTAGTATATAATGTTATTTTTGTAGGGATATTTTAGAGTATATAATATGATATTTTTGTAGTAATACACAGGATATTTTGCAGTATATTATATACTACATTTGTAGTATATCATGTTATTTTTGTAGGGATATTTTTGAGTATATCATATTTTTTGTAGTATAGCTTACCAAGTATTAGGGAAAACAGTAATAAATAATAAATGTAATATTTTTGAAGCATATAATATTATCTTTTTCTATTTTCGTAGTTCAGGGTGTGTTATTTTTGCAGTATAAATAAATATTTTTGTAGTATATATTCAGAATGCAATACATGTTTGCAGTGTGTAAAGTTTTATTTACATAGTAAAAATATATTGTGGAGTGTATATATTCAGTGTATAATATGATATTTTGTAGCATAAAATATGAACATTTGAAGCATATATATATAAGCATATATATAAGCATATAGCGTATATAATATATTATAATTATTATTTTTGTCGGGATATTTTTGATTATATAATATGAAATGTGTGTCGTATAGCTCACCAAGTATCAAGAACAACAGTAATAAATAATAACTATGATATTTTTGTAGTATAAAATATATTTTGCAGTATATATATTTAGTATATATTTTTTAGTATGTAATGTTATTTTGTAGGGATATTTTTGAGTATATAATATATTTTTGTAGTATATAATGTTATTTTTGTAGGGATATTTTTGAGTATATAATATATTTTTGTAGTATATAATGTTATTTTTGTAGGGATATTTTTGAGTATATAATATGATATTTTTGTAGTAATACACAGGATATTTTGCAGTATATTATATACTACATTTGTAGTATATAATGTTATTTTTGTAGGGATATTTTTGAGTATATCATATTTTTTGTCGTATAGCTTACCAAGTATTAGGGAAAACAGTAATAAATAATAAATGTAATATTTTTGAAGCATATAATATTATCTTTTTCTATTTTCGTAGTTCAGGGTGTGTTATTTTTGCAGTATAAATAAATATTTTTGTAGTATATATTCAGAATGCAATACATGTTTGCAGTGTGTAAAGTTTTATTTACATAGTAAAAATATATTGTGGAGTGTATATATTCAGTGTATAATATATTTTGTAGCATAAAATATGAACATTTGAAGCATATATATATAAGCATATATATAAGCATATAGCGTATATAATATATTATAATTATTATTTTTGTCGGGATATTTTTGAGTATATAATATGAAATGTGTGTCGTATAGCTCACCAAGTATCAAGAACAACAGTAATAAATAATAACTATGATATTTTTGTAGTTGTTGCAAAAAAAACAAAAACGTAAAAGACAAGGAGACGCTTCTGAAGAGCAATCGGAGAAGGAAGGCGGCAAGTGTGTGAGGTTCTGTGTCTCCACGGCAACAGGAATGATTGACATCCAGGCTCCGTGTCGAGCAAGGGTGGGCAAACCGTTGGCCTCCGGGGGCACTCTGGGCTTTTGAAAGTGCTTCTGGGAGGTTTGAATCAAAAGCAGTTCGTTAACACAAAGTTGTTCCGCGCTTTTTCACTTTTTTTAATCCATAAACGCATGTTTATTTTTCTCTCATTTTAATTAAATGTTGTGCAAAATCTAACCTCAATGAAGCCAAAAATAGCTTAAAATAAGTATATTCTCACTAATAACAAGTGCACTTTTCTTGGTAGAAAAAAAAAAAGAGACCTTTTTGCTCAATATGTTGAAAAATATTCTTAAATAAAGTTAAAGTTAAAGTACCAATGATTGTCACACACACACTAGGTGTGGCGAAATTATTCTCTGCATTTGACCCATCACCCTTGATCACCCCCTGGGAGGTGAGGGGAGCAGTGGGCAGCAGCGGTGGCTGCGCCCGGGAATCATTTTTGGTGATTTAACCCCCAATTCCAACCCTTGATGCTGAGTGCCAAGCAGGGAGGTAATGGGTCCCATTTTTATAGTCTTTGGTATGACTCGGCCGGGATTTGAACTCCCAACCTACCGATCTCAGGACGGACACTCTAACCACTAGGCCACTGAGTCTCAGCAACAAGCTGTAATATCTTACTGAGATCATTTAAGACACTTAAAACAAGTAAAACACTCTAACATAAAATCTGCTTAGTGAGAAGAATGATCTTATCAGACAGAAAATAAGCAAATATCACCCTTATTTGACATATTTCATCTTACTTAGATTTCAGTTTTTGCAGTGTACTGGTCAAAAGTTGTGTCTGTAAGGGTAGAAATACAAGAACACACACATTCTTGTATTTTCTACCTTCTTGAGACCTCTGAAAAATGCCTACCTCTTTAGGACCACCCTTACTAGATATATAAAGATTTGTTTTTACAACATAATACATATATTGCAAATACAAACAAAGTAAGCTTTTCGTTAATTTTTTGTTTGTAATTGGTTTTTAATCTTTATTATTTACTTCAAGTTATTACAGTATGTCTCTATTTACATATTTATTTTTTATTAATTTTGGCCAAAAGCGGCGCATTTCAATTTCTTACACACACTTGTTATTACGTATGTTGGCCAGAGGGGGGAGCACTTAATTTTTTTTATTTTTACACACACTTGTTATTTCATATGTTGACCAATTTGAAAAATTCCTTTTTTTTTGGGACCACCCTTATTTTGATAAATTTCACCACCAGGGGTGCAAATGAGACATTCTCTATTAGATGCAATGATTTTCCTTGTTGGGATCATGATTTATGTCATCAATTGTTCACCGGTCCTGACATGGAAGCTACTTTTCCTTGTGGATGTCTCCAGAAGGGTAGCAATACAAGAACACACACACACACACATATTCTTGTAATGGTTACCTTCTTGAGACCTCTGAAAAATGCCTACCTCTTTAGAACCACCCTTACTATATATGTAAAGATTTGTTTTTACAACATTAATAATACATACATACTGAAACGACGTGGTCGCATAGTGATGCGGGTGTGGCTCTCCCAAGGATGCAGACGGCTTCGGACACAGCTTGCAGGTAGGAAAAATGATTTATTTTAAATATAAATCATATGATGAATAAACAAAAGACATGCATGTAGCACAAAAGGCAAAACAAAAGGACTAGCGTGGGAGCTAGCAGGAAAAAAAATAGCATAGCATGAAATCTAAGTAATCGTTAACAGTTGTATGGGAACAAACTAGGAAGCCAGACCGAGTGAGGCCAGGGCAAAGACTAAATAGCCCTCTGATTAGTGCCCGGGCAACAGGTGCGCGTCCCGAACACTAACCAGAGGCAGGTGCGTACAATCTGCCGTCATGGCAACAGAAACAAACTAAACTCAAGGTGCTGAAAACACGTGACTCAAACATAAACAAACTATGATCCGGGCAGCGGATCGTAACACATACTTTGCAAACACAAACAAAGTAAGCTTTTCGTTAATTTTTTGTTTGTAATTGGTTCTTAATCTTCATTTACTTCAAGTTATTACAGTATGTCTCTATTTACATATTTATTTATTTATTTTTATTATTTTTTGCCAAAGGTGGCGCATTTCAATTTCTTACACACACTTGTTATTTCATATGTTGACCAATTTGAAAAATCCCTCCTTTTTGGGACCACCCTTATTTTGATAGATCTCACCACCAGGGGTGCAAATGAGACATTCTCTATTCGATGCAATGTTATTGGGACCATGATTTATGTCATCACTTGTTCACACCTCCTCATATGGAAGCTACTTTTCCTTCATGTCTCAAGAAGTTGGACTGTAAACTTTTTTTTTTTTTTATTGCTTATTTTTTGGTGTATTCAGCAAAAAAACTCTTCCCTCTTACAGTACAAGAATAGACGTGTTGGGATTTGGCCCACACTAGTTGTTGTTGGGTGTGTTCTGTCTTAATGTTTGCACATTTAGTGTGGGGTTTGTTGACAGAAGTCACCGTCCTGTCAGTGCGGGAGTCGGGTCAAGTCCACCTGAAGGTGATGTGCAGGTTTCAAAGTTGCTAGAAAGTCTGACTCAGGGTATTTACTCCCAGATGTGCTGCTGAGGCCCTCCACCTAATTAATTGTCCTTCATCTGGTGTGTGTGTTTAGGCATGTCGACAGCGCTAACCCCGTGTTTCTCTCTTTTCGCCCGTCATCTGGCGAGGCCAACCCCTGCCAAATGCTCGCGCTCTCAAGGCGGCCGTACACACACGTTGCACGGCGGCGGCGAATCAGCTGAACCGGCGCCGCCCCGAGAATAACCCCGTGACAGACAGCCCTAGTGGCCTCCCCTTGTCAGCGCAGCCCGCCTGGAAAGATGACAGCCGGGGGCGCAGGGTGGACAGGCTTCCACGAGCCTGCAGAGGCTACGGGACCTGCGATCATGAGAGGATATATTATTCCTCAGGGGAAATTCCTCTGTGCGGTGGAACAGACGGTTGGGTGCACCTAATCATTCCAAACATCCCCCCAAAAAAAGTAGTCGACCAGACTTTTTGGTCAATAATATACCCCAAAGTTGAGCATGACATTTTCCCCCCTCGGAATACTGTAATGGAAATACAAATAATCAGAGGTGGGACCAAGTCATTGTTTTGCAAGTCACAAGTAAGTCTCAAGTCTTTGCCCTCAAGTCCGAGTCAAGTCCCGAGTCAAGACAGGCAAGCCCCGAGTCAAGACTGGAAAGTCTCAAGTCAAGTCCTAAGTCCTGCATTTTGAGTTTCGAGTCCTTTCAAGTCCTTTTAACCACAGACTACCGTATTTTCCGCACTATAAGGCGCACCGGATTATTAGCCGCACCTTCTATGAATTACATATTTCATAATTTTGTCCACCAATAAGCCACCCCGGACTATAAGCCGCGCCTACGCTGCGCTAAAGTGAATGTCAAAAAAACGCTGCGCTAAAGTGAATGTCAAAAAAACAGTCAGATAGTTCAGTCAAACTTTAATAATATATTGAAAACCAGCGTTCTAACAACTCTGTCCCAAAATGTACGCAAATGTGCAATCACAAACATAGTAAAATTCAAAATGGTGTAGAGCAATAGTAACATAATGTTGCTCGAACGTTAATGTCACAACACACAAAATAAACATAGCGCTCACCTTCTGAAGTTATTCTTCATTCGTAAATCCTTCGAATTCTTCGTCTTCGGTGTCCGAATTGAAAAGTTGCGCAAGCGTGGTATCCAAAATGGCCGGTTCCGTCTCGTCGAAGTCATCGGGAGTCAGTGTCGCTGTTGTTCTGTGAATCCTGCCTTCCGGAAAGCTCGGACCACAGTTGTGACCGAAATATCTGCCCAGGCATTTACGATCCACTGGCAAATGTTGGCGTATGTCGTCCGGCGCTGTCTGCCCGTCTTAGTGAAGGTGTGTTCGCCTTCGGAGCTGTGTGAAAAAAGCCACCCGGCCTCTTCGCGTAAACTTCCCTTAACCACTCGCTCATCTTTTCTTCATCCATCCATCCCTTCGAGTTAGCTTTTATGATGACGCCGGCTGGAAAGGTCTCTTTTGGCAAGGTCTTCCTTTTGAATATCACCATGGGTGGAAGTTTCTGGCCATTAGCATGGCAAGCTAGAACCACAGTGAAGGATGACTTCTCATTCCCTGTGGTGCGAATATTCACCGTACGTGCTCCCGTTCCACAGTGCGGTTCACAGGAATATCAGTTGCTGTGAAATACGGTAGTAATCCGTGTGCGGATGGAGAGATTGCGTCTTTTTATGAACCGGATCCTTTTCGTTTAGTAGGAGCCATTTTGTGGTCTTTACAGATGTAAACAGGAAATGAAACGTACGGTGATATCCGCGCGTTTTTTCTTCTTCTTCCGGGGGCGGGCGGTAGCTTACAGTAGAAGAAGAAGCGCTTCCTGTTCTATGGGGGCGGGTGCTTACCTTGGCGGTTGCTTGCGTAGAAGAAGAAGCGCTTCCTGTTCTACCGGGAAAAAAGATGGCGGCTGTTTACCGAAGTTGCGAGATCGAAACTTTATGAAAATGAATCGTAATAAAGCGCACCGGGTTATAAGGCGCACTGTTAGCTTTTGAGAAAATTTGTGGTTTTTAGGTGCGCCTTATAGTGCGGAAAATACGGTAATATATTAACACAGATTGTGTATGCTTTTCAAACGCTGTATTTATTTATTAAAACAAGTGCATTTTAAATTGCAGGAAAGAGAATTGTGCTGACATTGCACTTTATAATAGCACTATTAACCAGTCATTTTAAACATTAACTCATTCCTTTACAGAACAAACACATTGAAAAATAAAGTGCAAGTGTACTTATTTGTACAAAAGTGTTAACATTGAAAAAACATGACATATACGTGAACATAAGAAAAAAGTTGTACTTTTTATATGTCAGGGCCCTATGCTGCATTGCATTTGCAAAAGACCAAATTAGCCAAGAGTCTGTCAGTCATTTGTGCACGATGGGGGCGTAGTATGATGCCACCATGGCTGAAAACTCGCTCCACTGGAGCACTGGAGGCAGGCACTGCCAAGACTCTCATGGCCACTCGGAACAGTGAAGGAACAGTGCAAATGTACTTATTTGTACAAAAGTGTTAACATTGAAAAAAACATGACATATACGTGAACATAACAAAAAAGTTGTACTTTTTATATGTCAGGGCCCTATGCTGCATTGCATTTGCAAAAGACCAAATTAGCCAAGAGTCTGTCAGTCATTTGTGCACGATGGGGGCGTAGTATGATGCCACCGTGGCTGAAAACTCGCTCCACTGGAGCACTGGAGGCAGGCACTGCCAAGACTCTCATGGCCACTCGGAACAGTGAAGGAAGAGTCTTCATGTTCGATGCCCAGAACAAAAGGGGGGAGAGAGTTGTTTTGGGTTGGTGCACTACTTGTGAGTGTATCTTGTGTTTTTTATGTTGATTTAATTAAAAAAAGAAAAAAAAAAAAATTATTTCTTGTGCGGCCCGATACCAATCGATCCACGGACCAGTGGTTGGGGACCACTGAGGTAAACAACCAACAGTATGTCAGAAAGCTAGCTAAAACGGTACACATATTCATAATATAGTATACATTTTAACTGACCTTTATTTTACTATTTTTGTCTTTTTTTTAGGTGGCTAAAATACGCGGTGCTGCTGACCGCCGTCTAACGTTACGTGTGATATATTGACTAACGTAACCCTGCTTAAAAAAAAAATCACTGAACAAAAAGTATGAATAAGGTAGTGAACTGCAACAGATTCCCGTGTTTGCAATAACGTTATAACGTTAGCAGTGAGTTTACAGCCTCACTGATTTAACTACACAGCAAATAAAAGTCACGTTACTTAGCCAATAAACGTTATCTTACATTCAAAACTTACCGTTCTTTGTGCAACTTCAAATGCCGGACGAAGTTGGAAGTTGTTGCCTCTCCATCAGTCATTTTGGAACCGCATGTGTTGCATACTGCAAACCGTTTTGTGTTGACCACCTCGTAATTTTTATACCCAAACGAAATTATTTTAGGTATCATTTTTTGTTCGCTGGCGTGTGGTTTGGACATGTCTTCTTCGTTGGTTGTCCTGCAATTTGATTGGATGAATGCTGTGTGATGAAAACAAAGCAGATCTAATTTGATTGGCTGTTGTACTGAGACCACACCAGCTGACACACGCAACGCTGATAGACAAGTACACAATGAAAAATACGGAGCGCTCCCGAATAACTTTTTCATCTTTGGGTTTTGGGGAAAGTAGCAAGTCATGTCAAGTCATGTCAATTCAAAAGGCTCAAGTCC
This sequence comes from Nerophis lumbriciformis, assembly GCF_033978685.3. Lineage (NCBI taxonomy): Eukaryota > Metazoa > Chordata > Actinopteri > Syngnathiformes > Syngnathidae > Nerophis > Nerophis lumbriciformis. The sequence goes on from NC_084560.2 coordinate 44,348,055, forward strand.
AAGTGAAGTCACAAGTCATTGATGTTAAAGTCTAAGTCGAGTTGCAAGTCTTTTTACATTTTGTCAAGTCGAGTCTAAAGTCATCAAATTCATGACTCGAGTCTGACTCGAGTCCAAGTCATGTGACTCGAGTCCACACCTCTGCAAATAATCTGTTCCAGGGTCAAACTGTCGCCAATGTACACTACATTGCCAAAAGTATTGACTCCATACTTGCCAACCCTCCCGGATTTTCCGGGAGACTCCCGAAATTCAGCGCCTCTCCCGAAAACCTCCCCGGGACAAATTTTCTCCCGAAAATCTCCCGAAATTCAGGCGGAGCTGGAGGCCACGCCCCCTCCAGCTCCATGCGGACCTGAGTGACGTGTTGACAGCCTGTTCACACGTCCGCTTTCCCACAATATAAACAGCTAATGATGGAGGGCGAGTTCTTGGTTTCTTATGTGGGTTTATTGTTAGGCAGTTTCATTAACGTCCTCCCAGCGCGGTAACAACACACAACAACAGCATTTCGTCTACCGTAAAGCAGTTCGTCTGCCGTAAACAGCAATGTTGTGACACTTTTAAACAGGACAATACTGCCATCTACTGTACATGCATATGTGACCCACCCATAATGTGTCACATTTTTGTGTCGATTTATTTATTTTATTTTGTGGTTTGAATTCGTTTTTGGAGCTGCCATTACACATTTATCAGTATTCACATTGGTCAGTAGGGGGCAGTAGGGCGTTTCTTCCCAATTGAATGCTATCACCTGCAGACCGGAAGTGTCTTGTCTTGTCATTCTGATGAGCGCGACCAGTCTGTGAACAATTGAAACGTCCTGTGTGCTTTGTCCTCCTGTATAACAGGTTAGTTTTGGTGAATCAACTCACTGAATGATATCCATGTGATCTTTATAAGTTTAAGTACACATTCTGATGGTGGAGCCTAACTCTAAAGTGTTTGTGAGTTGTAGTTTGTGTTTGTGAATGAATCCAGTGCACAGCTGCAGTAATTAATACAAAATGGCGACGTGAGTACGCAATGTTTATATAGGAACTTCTGATCCTAATTCAGACTCCCAAATTAGGGCTCCCGTTTTCTTATTGATTTTATAATGTATATTTGTATAATGTGTGTGTTCTGAAATAGTGACAGAGAATAGAACAAGGATGGACAATTCAACCCTTAACTCAACAATGAGTAGATGAGTGTTATGTGTGTGTAAATGTGTAAATAAATGAACACTGAAATTCAAGTATTTCTTTTATTTTTATATATATATATATATATATATATATATATATATATATATATATATATATATATATACATTAAAAAAAAAAATATATATATATATATAGCTAGAATTCTCTGAAAGTCAAGTATTAATTATATATATATATATATATATATATATATATATATATATATATATATATATATCTTAACCACGCCCCCCCCCCACCCCCACCTCCCGAAATCGGAGGTCTCAAGGTTGGCAAGTATGCTTGACTCACATATGAACTTGAAGTGCCATCCCATTCCTAACCCATATGACCTTTTGCAGCTATTACAGCTTCTTCTGGGAAGGCTGTCCACAAGGTTGCGGAGTGTGTTTATAGGAATTTCCCACCATTCTTCCAAAAGTGCATTGGTGAGGTCACACACTGAGAAGTCCTGGCTCTCAGTCTCCGTTCTGATTCATCCCAAAGGTGTTCTATCGGCATACTTGCCAACCCTCCCGAATTTTCCGGGAGACTCCCGGAATTCAGCGTCTCTCCCGAAAACGGGACAAATATTCTCCCGAAAATCTCCCGATTTTCCCCCGGAGCTGGAGGCCACGCCCCCTCCTTTTTTCATGACGGGAGGACAACAGGGTGACAAGAACTAAATCATCCAGACAAGAGATACATTGCATTATTATGTTTATCTTACCTAAAAATAAATATATTTATTAATTAAAAAAATATATATATTTTGCTAAAAACATCTAAATTAATTGTATTTTTATTTGTATTTTTTCTGACTCCTTATTACATCCAGGCATTGGAATTATACATTAAAATAAACATATTTGATAATAATTAATTTTAAATTATCCTAATTCATTTAAAATGGCCAAATTTAATTATTAAAATAATTGCTTGTTTATCAACAACTTTAGCATTTTATTCATTACATTTTGAAGCTCTCAGAAGCCAAGTTATGTTATATTCCTTAAGATTTATTTATGCAAGTTTGAAGTATCAATTATCTAAACACAGTTTTGTTTGCATATTTTCAGGATGTAGATATCTATATATATATATATATATATATATATATATATATATATATATATATATATATATATATGAAATACTTGATTCTAGCTGTCAATATACTCCTCCCCTCTTAACTACGCCCCCAACCACGCCCTGCCCCACCCCCGACCATGCCCCCACCCCCCACCTCCCGAAATCGGAGGTCTCAAGGTTGGCAAGTATGTCTATCGGAGTTCAAGGTTGAAGGGTTTTATTGGTCACATAACTAAATAGTTACTTTTCACAGTAACGCATTACTTTTTGGTGTAAGTAACTGAGTTAGTAACTGAGTTACTTTTGAAATAAAGTAACTAGTTACTGGTTTTCAGTAACTAACCCAACACTGCCTGTATCTCACCTTTTTTGTAAGGGGCGCCAGAAGTTGGCAGACCCGTCAGCGATCCTGTTCTGTCTCCCTGTAATGTTTGTCTGACCTTGAATGGGAATGTGCTGAAAATTTTAATTTCTCCTCGGGGATTGATAAAGTATTTCTGATTCTGATTCTGATAAGAACATGGCCGCCTTTCAAGTAACCATCCGTGGTTTTGCGCTCAACATAAATTGTGTTTAGTCTGCGTTGATACGCGATTAATGCAATGTGTTTTTGTTAGAGATGTCCGATAAATGCGTTAAAATGTAATATCGGAAATTATCGGTATCGGTTTTTTTTTCTTTTTCGGCATCGTTTTTTTTTTTTATTAAATCAACATAAAAAACACAAGATACACGTACAATTAGTGCACCAACCCAAAAAACCTCCCTCCCCCATTTACACTCATTCACACAAAAGGATGGTTTCTTTCTGTTATTAATATTCTGGTTCCTACATTATATATATTCCCGGGCGAGGCGCCGCTGCTGCCCACTGCTCCCCTCACCTCCCAGGGGGTGATCAAGGGGATGGGTCAAATGCAGAGGACAAATTTCACCACACCTAGTGTGTGTGTGACAATCATTGCTACTTTAACTTTAACTTAATATATCAATATATATCAATACAGTCCGTAAGCACACATGATTGTGCGTGCTGCTGGTCCACTAATAGTCATACTTGCCAACCTTGAGACCTCCGATTTCGGGAGGTGGGGGGTGGGGGCGTGGTCGGGGGCGGGGCGGGGCGTGGTTGGGGGCGTGGTTAAGAGGGGAGGAGTATATTGACAGCTAGAATTCACCAAGTCAAGTATTTCATATATATATATATATATAGAGAGAGAGAGAGAGAGAGATAGATATATACATATATATCTAACCCACGCCAGGAAACCAGCCAAAAAAGAACAGAAAACGAAACGACATCATCTGGTACAACCCCCCATACAGCAAAAACGTCTCAACTAACATTGGACACAAATTCCTCAATCTGATTGACAAACACTTTCCCAAAGACAACACCCTAAGAAAAGTATTCAACAAGAACAACATTAAATTGAGCTATAGCTGCATGAACAATATACGACAAATCATCTCAAACCACAACAAAACAATTGCAAATGAGCCGTCGGCCCCCGGACAGAGCGACTCCAAAACCAACAAAGGCTGTAACTGTCGCAAGAAACCTGATTGCCCTCTCAACGGGGGGTGCTTACAAACATCAGTTGTCTACCAATCTAAGGTAATACGCAAGGACATTAACACATCCGACACATATGTAGGATTAACCGAGGGAGAATTCAAAACCAGATGGAACAATCACAAGGCTTCTTTCAGGAACCAAAACCTGCGGAATACCACAGAACTCAGCAAACACATTTGGGACCTCAAAGACAATAATGTTGAATATTCAATAACATGGCAAATTCTTGCATCGAGCACACCTTACAATAGTGGTAATAAAAGATGCAACCTATGCTTGAAAGAGAAACTGTTTATTATTTACCGTCCAGACCTGTCATCCCTCAACAAGCGCAGCGAAATTGTAACAGCATGCCGCCACAGACGGAAACACCTCCTAGGTAACACATGAGCCAATCACCACGCCCCTACGCCAGCCTGTACCCACCCACTCTGTGCCCTATATAAACCATTGTATGTGAATGCTCCCATTAAAATCTCCTGATGATTGAGGGTACCCCCCCTCATGAAACAGGCCTGTAGAGATGAAATAGTCTTGTGATTTTTTTTCCCACACATACATATATATATATATATATATATATATAGATATCTACATCCTGAAAATATGCAAACAAACTGTGTTTAGATAATTGATACTTCAAACTTGCATAAATAAATATTAAGGAATGTAACATAACTTGGCTTCTGAGAGCTTCAAAATGTAATGAATAAAATGCTAAAGTTGTCGATAAACAAGCAATTATTTTAATAATTAAATATGGTCATTTTAAATGAATTATTATGATAATTTAAAATCAATTATTTCAAATGTGTTTATTCTAATGTATAATTCTATGGCTGGATGTAATAAGGAGTCACGAAAAAATAAAAATAAAAATACAATTAATTTAGATGTTTTTAGCAAAATATAGTAAAAATGTATTTAGTTTTTTTTTTTTAATTAATAAATATATTTATTTTTAGGTAAGATAAACATAATCATACAATTTATCTCTCGTATGGATGAGTTAGTTCTTGTCACCCTGTTGTCCTCCCGTCATGAAAAAAGGCTGTCCTCACTCAGGTCCGCATGGAGCTGGAGGGGGCGTGGCTTCCAGCTCCGGCTGAAAATCGGGAGATTTTCGGGAGAATATTTGTCCCGGGAGGTTTTCGGGAGAGGCGCTGAATTTCGGGAGTCTCCCGGAAAATTCGGGAGGGTTGGCAAGTATGCTAATAGTACTAACCTTTAACAGTTCATTTTACTCATTTTCATTCATTACTAGTTTTTATATTGTTTTACTTTCTTTTTTTATTCAAGAAAATGTTTTTAATTTATTTATCTTATTTTATTATTTTTTTATTTTTGTATTTATTATTTATTATTATATTATTATTTTAAATTTTTTAAAGTACCGTATTTTTCGGAGTATAAGTCGCACCGGAGTACAAGTCGCACCTGCCGAAAAGGCATAATAAAGAAGGAAAAAAACATATATAAATCGCACTGGAGCCCGGCCAAACTATGAAAAAAACTGCGACTTATAGTCCGAAAAATACGGTACCTTATCTTCACCATACCTGGTTGTCCAAATTAGGCATAATAATGTGTTAATTCCACAACTGTATATATCGGTTGATATCGGTATCGGTAATTAAAGAGTTGGACAATATCGGAATATCGGATATCGGCAAAAAGCCATTATCGGACATCCCTAGTTTTTGTGATTAATCGCTTTGACAGCCGTAGTCTTCACATGAAACCGATTGAATATTTTCACTTCTCCGCCACTGACCTTCATTCAAGTGTTCCTCAGTTTGTCGTCACCTTCATCTCAGCATGCCTGAACTTACTCAACAAAGGTTTCCGTCTCCCGTTAAGCTCATTAAAGTTTGTTTTGCAGGAGCACGTGATTCTTTCTTTTCCCGTTAACTTTTGTTGTCCGTGCCCTCCTCTCTCCCCCGGTGTTGTTTCCATCAACTTTCTTTAATGCAACACGTCCGAAATTTGCATGCAAACGAGAAGAATGGCAACAGGCCGACGGAGTCCAGCTCTGTGATTATACAGCAGGAGACCGGCGAGCAAATAAAAGGATTATAAATAATGAAGGTGGTCCGCGGTCAAGGTGACACCGCAGCGTTTGGCTGCCGGTGAAGAATGGTCGGTCCCTGCAGGGCAAATATTGAAAAGGTTTGATTTGGATCCTGGCCGGGAGACTTTTTTTTTTTTTTTTTTTTTTTTTTTTGTGGTTCTTCCATCATCAGGACAATTTCAAATATGAGAACTATCCAATGAAACGACTCATCCCAGCTGAGATACAGAATAAAAACAGTTGGAACCAACATATATTATCACTAAAAACGCCTAAATCCACACTCTCATTTCAAACAAAATACTAAGACATTTTCAAGGTGTTTATTTTAATATTCCAATGTTGACACTTACAGACGTTGAACGAAATTGTTTACTACGAGGTCCAGTTGTAGCAGCCATAAATATTACATAGTGCAAGTAAACAGGTAGACAAGAATATTGCATCAGTGGTAAAAAAAGAAAAAATGCATAAAAACAAACTGCACATTTTTCATAGGTTATGAATGTTTATGTAATATGATTGATATAGATGACCGTATATAAATAGAATGTAGGTCAATATTGTATACTGTATATGTGTGCATGTAGCTATGAACCGTATTTTTCGGAGTATAAGTCGCTCCGGCCGAAAATGCATAATAAAGAAGGAAAAAAAACATATATAAGTCGCATTTTTGGGGGAAATGTATTTGATAAAAGCCAACAGCAAGAATAGACATTTGAAAGGCAATTTAAAATTGATTAACAAAAGTGGGACGCTTGTGGAGAACCAATATGGATTCCGAGCAAATATCTCAACATCAATAGCATTAACCAAAATAACAGAGGAAATTACCAATGCAATAGATGGTAAAGAATGTGCGGCCGCAGTATTCATGGACTTAACAAAAGCATTTGACACAATTAATCATGATATTTTAATACGAAAATTAGAACGATATGGCATCAGAGGTTTGGTATTGAATTGGGTAAGAAGTTATTTAACCAACAGGAAGCAATATGTGAAGATGGGTGAAAATATGTCAACACGGCTAGATATATCCTGTGGTGTACCCCAGGGGTCAATACTGGGACCAAGATTGTTCAATCTTTATATAAACGACATTTGTAAGGTTACGAAGGACTTAAAGTTGGTTTTATTTGCGGACGACACAACTGCTTTCTGTTCAGGAGAGAGCACACAGAAGATAATACAAATAATAACAAATTAAAAAGATGGTTTGACAAAAACAGACTATCTTTGAATCTCAGTAAAACTAAAATAATGCTATTTGGTAATAGTAGAAAAGAGCATCATACACAAATACAAATAGACGGAGTAGACATAGAAAGGGTAAAAGAAACTAGATTTTTGAGAGTATTAATAGATGATCAAATGAACTGGAAATCTCATATACAAAACATACAACATAAGGTGGCAAAAAACATTTCAATAATGAATAAAGCAAAATACCAAAAATCACTACATATTCTCTACTGCTCGCTAGTGTTACCATATCTGAGTTATTGTGCAGAAATATGGGGAAATAACTACAAATGTGCGCTACATTCGCTAACCGTGTTACAAAAAAGATCGGTTAGAATAATACATAATGTTGGATATAGAGAACATTTATTTATTAAGTCAGAAATATTAAAGTTCGGTGATTTGGTAAAATCGCAAACAGCTAAAATGATGTACAAAGCAAACTATAACCTGCTACCAAAGAATGTACAACAATTCTTCTCAACTAAAGAGGAGAAATATAACCTTAGAGGAAAAAATTTAAAACATTTATATGCACGTACAACACTAAAAACTTTTAGCATATCAGTATGTGGAATTAAATGATGGAATGGATTAAGTAAAGAAGTTAAAAATTGTACTGATATGATCCAGTTTAAGAGGTTGTTCAAAATAAAAGTGCTTACAGAGTACAAAGAAGAAGAATTATGAGAAATACTTTCAACCTTATTGAAAATAAGATATTCTTCATCTCAGTATGTTAATAATGACTGAATTAATTAATGACATATTACAAAACTGTTGTATACTAATTCATAGATGTTATTTTATTATATAAAAAGGTCAGTAAATGATTCTATATATTTGTAAACGCTTTGAAGTGGGAAAGGGGTAGGATTAAATAAGCTTTGCTTCTTCCTACTCCTTTTCGGGCATGATGTAAAATGAAATGATATGAAATTGTGTGATGTATTATGATGTAAGTGTGTTCATGTTCCAAATAAACTAAAGAAAGAAAGATAGAAATCAAGAATAGTGAACAACAGGCTGAATAAGTGTACGTTATATGAGGCATAAATAACCAACTGGTATGTTAACGTAACATATTATGGTAAGAGTCATTCAAATAACTATAACATATAGAACATGCTATACGTTTACCAAACAATCTGTCACTCCTAATCGCTAAATCCCATGAAATCTTATACGTCTAGTCTCTTACGTGAATGAGATCAATAATATTATAATGTGTTCATCATTTCACACATAAGTCGCTCCTGAGTAAAAGTCGCACCCCCAAACTATGAAAAAAAAAAAAGCAACTTATAGTCCGAAAAATACGCTACATTGAATTATTTACATTGTTTACAATAGAGGACGGTTTGTCGTGAACCCAATATGTAAAAGGTAAAAAGGTATGTAACGCTTAAACCAAAAATGAACAAAAGGGAAATAAAAAGGCAATGAAGCGTAGGGAAGGCCATGCAAAACGAAAGTAAAACTGAACTGGCTACAAAGTAAGCAGAAAGAGAATGCTGGACGACAGCAAAAACTTGCAGCGTGTGGAGCAGAGACGGCGTCCACAAAGCACATCCGTACATGACTTGGCAAGCAACAATGTCCCCACAAAGAAGGATAGCAACAACTTAAACAGTCTTGCTTGCTAACACAAAGCAGGTGCGGGGAATAGCGCTCAAAGGAAGACATGCAACTGCCAAAATAAGAGCGCAAGACAAGAACTAAAGCACTGCAAACAAGAAAACACCAACAAACTCAAAATGAGGCACGACGACCTGGTGGAGTTTCATTTTTTAACATTTCTGCTGGTGGTGTGCCTCTGGATTTTTGAAAAAAAATGTGCCTTGCCTCAAAAAACTTTGAAAAACACTGCCTTACACCACAGGTGTCAAACTTTTTACCAAACAATCTGTCACTCCTAATCGCTAAATCCCATGAAATCTCATACGTCTAGTCTCTTACGTGAATGAGATCAATAATATTATAATGTGTTCATCATTTCACACATAAGTCGCTCCTGAGTATAAGTCGCACCCCCGGCCAAACTATGAAAAAAACTGCGACTTATAGTCCGAAAAATACGGTATATACAGTATCTGTGTATATATAATTGTGTGTGTGTGTGTGTGTATACACGTTGGGTCAGGAAAAAACACATGCTATATCATCCCTACAAGCCAGTTTTGCAGGTTTCCCTGCTCGTCAGGGCATTTTAAAATCCCCTGACGAGCAGGGAAACCCGCGAAATGCCCGAAAAACAACAATTCTTCTCATTTTACAACAAAACACACTTCACTTTCAGAGGATTCTTGGAGATGTTGTTTATTTACACTATTACACTAAAGCGCCAGAAAAAAAACTACACGCCAAGTTTTTGTTTGATACCGTCACACGTCAATGTATATGTATGGACCGGTACTTTTCAGAGACGGTATAGTACCGTATATGATTCATTAGTATCGCGATACTATACTAATACCGGTATAACGTACAACCCTATAGTACACAGGCCCTTACATGGTAATACTGAAGGACTTCAGCCAGTACCTATGAAAGTACTAAATTCGGTACCCATCCCTGGTCATTAATGTGTGCCGTTCTTTGTTTGTGACATGCATCGTCTGTCTGACGGTATGAAACTATTATGATTCTCTATATCCGTCTAAGTCAGGGGTCGGCAACCCGCGGCTCTTTAGCGCCGCCCTAGTGGCTCTCTGGAGCTTTTTAAAAAAATGTATGAAAAATGGAAAAAGATGAGGGGGGAAAAATATATTTTTTGTTTTAATATGGTTTCTGTAGGAGGACAAACATGACACAAACCTCCCTAATTGTTATAAAGCACACAGTCAGCTTCACTGATTCGAATATTTGGCGAGCGCCGTTTTGTCCTACTAATTTTTGCAGTCCTTGAACTCACCTTAGTTTGTTTACACTGATTTGATGCCCTAGTACAGGGGTCACCAACCTTTTTGAAACCAAAAACTACTTCTTGGGTACTGATTAATGCGAAGGGCTACCAGTTTGATACACACTTAAATAAATAAATATATTGTCATTTGTAAGTTACACGTAATTGTGATTTAAACAAGAATAGCTAAATAAAAAAATTTATATATATAAAAAAATGGGTATTTCTGTCTGTCATTTAGTCGTACATTTTTTTTTCCTTTTACGGAAGGTTTTTTGTAGAGAATAAATGATGAAAAAAAACCACTTAATTGAACGGTTTAAAAGAGGAGAAAACACGAAAAAAATTAAAATAAAATTTTGAAACATAGTTTATCTTCAATTTCGACTCTTTAAAATTCAAAATTCAACCGACAAAAAGAAGAGAAAAACTAGCTCATTTGAATCTTTTTGAAAAAATAAAAAAAATTATTTATGGAACATCATTGGTAATTTTTCCTGATTAAGATAAATTTTATAATTTTGATGACATGTTTTAAATTGGTTAAAATCCAATCTGCACTTTGTTAGAATATTTAACAAATCGGACCAAGCTATATTTCTAACAAAGACAAATCAGTATTTCTTCTAGATTTTCCAGAACAAACATTTTAAAAGGAAATTCAAAATACTTTGAAATAAGATTTAAATTTGATTCTACAGATTGTCTAGATTTGCCAGAATAATTTTTTTGAATTTTAATCATAGTAAGTTTGAAGAAATATTTCACAAATATTCTTCGTCGAAAAACCAGAAGCTAAAATATTTATTATTCTTTACAATAAAAAAAAAATAAAATTTTACTTGAACATTGATTTAAATTGTCAGGAAAGAAGAGGAAGAAATTTAAAAGGTAAAAAGGTATATTTGTTTAAAAATCCTAAAATCATTTTTAAGGTTGCATTTTTTCTCTAAAATTGTATTTCTAAAAGTAATAAGAAGCAAAGTAAAAAAAATAAATGAATTTATTTAAACAAGTGAAGACCCATCCATCCATCCATTTTCTACCGCTTATTCCAAGTAAAGAACAAGTCTTTAAAATATTTTCTTGGATTTTCAAATTCTATTTGAGTTTTGTCTCTTTTAGAATTAAAAATGTCGAGCAAAGCGAGACCAGCTTGCTAGTAAATAAATAAAATTAAAAAAAAATAGAGGCAGCTCACTGGTAAGTGCTGCTCTTTGAGCTATTTTTAGAACAGGCTGATCTGGTCCTTACGGGCTACCTGGTGCCCGCGGGCACCGCGTTGGTGACCCCTGCCCTAGTATATACAATAATATAAACCAAGTCATTGTATTTCATTTAGGATTATTTAATATCTTCATTTAAATAAAAATATATTTTTATCTTTTTTAGATACAGTCAATAAATAATGTGAACATGTATCATAACATGGAAATCTAAGAGAACGTGTTGTGGATGATTGTGGACTGGGAATTTTTTTAATTTAATTTTTTTACACATTTTTATAAAAAAAAAAAAAAAAAAAAAAGTTTTTCCGACGTATTACATTTTAGACGATTTCTCTTCTTAGTTATTATTTCTCCGGCTGTAGAAAAGAGCCGCTCACAGGGCACAGAGGAGGCGTCAGTGCGACACAGTTCGCGTATCGGTCACGTGACCAAAACAGCTCATGATCGGTCACGTGACTTTCTAAAAGCGGTACGCGCACCGACACAGGGTTTTGCTCTATGAGCTCGACGCATGCGCCGATGCATCGGTGTTGCCGGACCCATCACTACTAGGACGTGTTTTATGCCACTTCTTTTTCTGTCTCATTTTGTCCACCAAACTTTTAAGGTTGTGCATGAATGCACAAAGGTGAGTTTTTGTTGATGTTATTGACTTGTGTGGAGTGCTAATCAGACATATTTGATCACTGCATGACTGCAAGCTAATCGATGCTAACATGCTATTTAGGCTAGCTATATGTACATATTGCATCATTATGCCTCGTTTGTAGCTATATTTGAGCTCATTTAGTTTCCTTTAAGTCATCTTAATTCAATTTACATCTCATGACACACTATCTGTATGTAATATGGCTTTTAATTTTTTGTGGCTCCAGACAAATTTGTTTTTGTATTTTTGGTCCAATATGGCTCTTTCAACATTTTGGGTTGCCGACCCCTGGACTAAGACTTGACTGATCCTGAAGTGGTTTCTTTGAATGAATATTCTCTGGTAAGGAACGGAACAAGATGTTGGAGCAGAAGGTACGTCCGAGCGAGGCGACTGCACTGCTTAAGCCAAATCCATATTTATGAGTCACATGCATACCTGCCAACTTTTGAAATCAGAAAAACCTAGTAGCCAGGGTCCAGGGGCCACAGGCCCCCGGTAGGTCCAGGACAAAGTCCTGGTGGGGGGTTCAGGCTTCGCCCCCCGACGCAAAATGATTATTAGCATTCAGACGGGTTAAAATGTTGCTAAAACCATCACTTTTCTATCAGTCACAGTGACTTTTCAAAACAAAAATATGACAGCAAAAATCATATGGGTTGATTGACATGTTTATTCTGTAAGCTAACTTCAATAGTTTGAAATTATTTTGACAGTTAATGCCAGTTATCCTGTCAACCTTTCACAAGACTTCAATTTGTTCATTGAAAGTATAAACACTTTTTACAGTAAACAAATGGTAAAACAGTACTAAACAATTCCATTAAAAAAAAAAATTGGTGTCATTATTAACTTTCTGTCCAAGCTTGTATAATCTACTGCCTTGTTCAATTGTAAAAAATATTCTGTGCCTAAAATTCACATTCCTATCACAATTATCATACTGTAAACATGGTAAGCTAACTTCATTAAAGTTAATAGTCCTGTCAATAGCATGGAATTGCAATTCAAATGTAGTTTTTTTGTAAGCCTTTCAAAAGAATTCAAAATATGAAAAATGAATGAAAATTAATTGAAGCCATCAGACACTTGAAAAGTGGCACATCACATCTCTAATGTAATCATTTGAACTTTTCAACAGAAATAGCACTGCAAAAATATTAAGGACATACTTCTGTATTTTGGTAGTTATGCTGTCAACATTTAACAAGATTTCTTCAACTTGGACTTGAAAGCATAAATAGTATAAACACTTTTAACAGTATAACAGTACTAAACAATTCCAATAGATAACATTGGTGTCATTACCTTTTTGTGGCTAAAATCCAAATTTAGCAACGGCATTAGACTTGTGTTTTTTTGTCCCAACGTGGTCTTTTACATCGCTAATTCCTCCGTGTCCGGTCGAAAAATCTTGTCTGCACAAGGTGCAATTCGCGTAGTTTTCACCCTTTTTGGAACGGATAATTATTCCCGGATAGGCTTTTGAATATTCTTCACGGAATGACTACAGTTTTCTTTTCGGTTTAAGACTCGTTTGCGATTTTTCTCCGGCTGATTCCATGATCATTCGCTCGTTTGGAAACAATGGCAACTGTATGGCGTCACATTAGTGCCAAAAATCCGAGCGCATAAAAACTGTTATCGCGCGTTGATTCTCCATTTTGCGCGCGCTTGGTTCCTTTCTGCGCGCGCGCGGTGCCTTTCTGCGGTGCGCGCGACGCCTTTCTGCGCGCTCTCTGTGTACTCCTGGCATCTCTCCTCGCGCTGTCATGTTTCTTTTTGGCACTTTGGAGGCGGGTATGCTTAGACGGCCCCTCCTTTCTGATTGGCTGTGAGCATTTTTCATATAACCAATGATTCTCCAGTGTAGCAACGTTGTAGCCATCTTACCTCGGACATCTAGCCTCAATCATTACATTGATGTCAATGGTACATGTACTACTTAAATTACCATAACTTGCTCGATGTTCGACCAATTTACAAACGGTTTGCCTTGTTACAAATCTTATTACATGTAGATATGACATAGGATGCTGTACCTGTTGAAATTACCTCTTTCGATTAAAAAAAAAAAGACTTAATTGTGCCACATAGTTGTGTAGGGTCAGTGTTAGTCAGTTCTCTGATTATTTTAAACTGTTTCAGAATACATTATTAAAAGCTATTTTTAACATTTTAAAAACAAAATTCAAAGATTATTTCATTAATTGTATGGCTGAATCAAAAGAAATTCCATAAATTAGAAAACAAATGTTCAAGAAGAAGTGAAAATATAAAATAATGTTATGGTTGGATGTTATTGCTGGTGGACCAGTTCTGGCTGAAAGATGTGATTATGGTGTTTGTTGTCTTATTATTTATTTGGGTCACATTTTGTATTACCCTGTATTGTGTTTATGTGCTATGAAATAACCTTCATCAGCGCGCGACATTTTTTTATCCACTTCTTCCTCCGTAAATCTTGATACATATTGACGATGACCCGCCCTGCTATACTTCTGATTGGCTCTGAGCATTTTTCAGCATTTTTTGCCTGACCAATCAGAAAGATTTCTAAGCATACCCGCCCCCAAAGTGCCAAAAAGAAACATGACAGCGCGAAGAGAGATGCCAGGAGTACACAGAGAGCGCGCAGAAAGGCGTCGCGCGCGCGCAGAAAGGCACCACGCGCGCACGAAGTGGAGAATCAACGCGCGATAACAGTTTTTATGCGCTCGGATTTTTGGCACTAATGTGACGCCATACTCCTCCTCTCTCGCTCCACGTCAGCTTCACTTTGGCTCCTTCCAGTCTCTCATCCCTCTCTCTCTGCTGCTCCGCTTTTCTTCAGCGAGAGGAGATTAGATGATCGTGCCCAGGTGCGCGGATCGCGCACCTGGGCACGATTGCAGCGTCGCTCCCGGCGCGCCCCGCCTCGCCTCGCCGCTCGCACGCCGGCCCCGCCTCTCCACAGCGATAAAGAGGAGCGCGTCTTTGTAAACACTGAACAGGCACGCCAAACGCGCCTCTCAGAGCGAAACAGTGTTTTAGTTTATGAATTTACAACGCAGATACAAATGACACATCCATGTTTTTGTGTAATGATGACAACGTATACTCACGCGGACGATTGACTAGTTGATGGTGATGGCAAGAACGCTGTCGGGTGTTTTCTTTTCAAATGTTCGTTCATAGCCGTTGTGCTGCTATGATAGGCCATTTCCGCTCGACACAGTGTGCATACAACAACATTATTAGGCCGTTTATTGAAATACTCCCACACTTTTGACGACTTTTGGCGTGCTTTTTTCTCCTCGCTCGCATCGTCTGCTTTGCGCTCTGCCATGACAGTAGTGTGACGTAAATATGCGACGCGTCGACGCACAAAAACGACGTCGACGTATTTACGTAACCGATGACGTCGACTACGTCGACGCGTCGTTTCAGCCTTAATCCGAACACACGACCCGGGATTTTGGGGGACTCCAGTGAGAACCGTCCTCGTTTTCCCGGTGTAAAGCTGCGAGCCATTTGTCTCGTCTCTGTGGGCTTTTAGCACGCTTTGGCAGAACAAAATACGACCTTTGTTTTCCCTGTTTCCAGTTGTGGTTTGCACAACCAAAAACAACACCGTTTTTTGGCATTTTGGAGGCAGAATGACGGGTTTAATCAGCGCAGGTCGACAGGTTAAAGAGTAATGGCGACGGTTTGTTTTCAACGCCAGTCAGGTTGCTATGGCTCGAAGAACCCGTATGTAGCTCAGTTGCCCGGATGTCGGCCCTGCCCTATATGGCTCTTTCAACATTTTGGGTTGCCGAACCCTGGTCTAAGTCTTGACTGATCCTAAAGTGGTTTCTTTGAATGAATATTCTCTGGTAAGGAAACTGAACAAGATGTTGGAGCAGAAGGTACGTCCGAGCGAGGCGACTGCACTGCTTAGGCCAAAATCCATATTTATGAGTCACATGGCTGACTTTTCAAAGCGCGCCAAGCTCGGGAAGGCATGCGGGGCGCACAAGCTGGGCAGGGAAAAGGGCAGCCGGGAGCGGGCCGGAGTCTGCGGGGATTTGGGAGTCCACTCCATCTTCTCTCCTCCTGCTTGGGGTGTGATTACGGAGGAACTTTGTCACGTGTTGATGTCAGGATCCCTTACATAATGTCTACTAAGGGCTCCTTAAGATCTTCCATGGCCGCGTCGGGCCTTTTCAAGGTTACCAGGTGTGGTCTGGCAGTGAACAGGTAACATTGGCTCAGGACGACCATCGACCGGTCCCGTCCGGTTTTGGTCTCCTTCACCCTCTTCTTCTTCTTCTTCAAGGCTGTCTTTAATCTCTCCCAATGCACCTTGCCGTTTGATGTGCTGATGCCCTTCTTTGCCTTACTCAATATTTGATCTATCCCACTTCTTACAGGCTAAATCCAGTAGAGGTGGATTCACATGGAACATGGAGTCCCTGTTTCTCTTTCTCCATTCGAGAACGACCCACGTTTGGTAAGTCGCGTTTCCCTTTATTGATATCACTGAGCTTTACTTTACTTCTTGAGCCAAAAGACCAATTTTATCCGACAGGAGACTGAGGGCAGCAAGAAACTGGAGCGTTGCAGCGAAGTGGAGACTGTGGAGTTTCGTACTGCAGCATCCAGCGCTAAGGCACGGCAACAAGGTAAGATCATGTTGGCATGGTCCTCAAATTTTATCCGTTAGGAGACTGAGGGCAGCGAAAAAAATTATTTTTTTCTGCTCCTTGCCGCAAAATACGATAAATATCTTAAGCAGAAAACAAAAAATAGCTTGTCACACCTAAATAGAAATTTGACATCAAACTTTTTCCCGGCTCGTTCCTGCTCCGTCACCGTGAACAATATATGACATTTATTTCACCCTGAATAACTGGTGAGGTGATGTGTGTAACGGATTTTTGAAGGGATCGATCCCTGGCAGGATTGTGTCCGTAGATCTAGTTAAGTTAAAGTTAAAGTACCAATGATTGTCACACACACACTAGGTGTGGTGAAGTTTCCATCCATCCATCCATCCATCTTCTACCGCTTATTCCCTTCGGGGTCGCGAGGGGTGCTGGTGCCTATCTCAGCTACAATCGGGCAGAAGGCGGGGTACACCCTGGACAAGTCGCCACCTCATCGCAGGGCCAACACAGATAGACAGACAACATTCACACACTAGGGACCATTTAGTGTTGCCAATCAACCTATCCCCAGGTGCATGTCTTTGGAATTGTTGAATTTCAAAACAACAAATGATTTTCAAGGTAAAAGTTGATTTTCAAGACAAAAAATGATTTTCAAGGTAAAAGTTGATTTTCAAGGTAAAAGTTGATTTTCAAGGTAAAAGTTGATTTTCAAGACAAAAAATGATTTTCAAGGTAAAAGTTGATTTTCAAGGTAAAAGTTGATTTTCAAGACAAAAAATGATTTTCAAGACAAAAAATGATTTTCAGGGTAAAAGTTGATTTTCCAGACAAAAAATTATTTTCAAGGTAAAAGTTGATTTTCAAGACTAAAAATGATTTTCAAGGTAAAAGTTGATTTTCAAGACAAAAAATGATTTTCAAGGTAAAAGTTGATTTTCAAGGTAAAAGTTGATTTTCAAGGTAAAAGTTGATTTTCAAGACAAAAAATGATTTTCAAAACAAAAAATGATTTTCAAGATAAAAGTTGATTTTCAAGACAAAAAATGATTTTCAAGACAAAAAATGATTTTCAGGGTAAAAGTTGATTTTCAAGGTAAAAGTTGATTTTCCAGACAAAAAATGATTTTCAAGGTAAAAGTTGATTTTCAAGACTAAAAATGATTTTCAAGGTAAAAGTTGATTTTCAAGACAAAAAATGATTTTCAAGGTAAAAGTTGATTTTCAAGGTAAAAGTTGATTTTCAAGACAAAAAATGATTTTCAAAACAAAAAATGATTTTCAAGATAAAAGTTGATTTTCAAGACAAAAAATGATTTTCAAGACAAAAAATGATTTTCAGGGTAAAAGTTGATTTTCAAGGTAAAAGTTGATTTTCCAGACAAAAAATGATTTTCAAGGTAAAAGTTGATTTTCAAGACTAAAAATGATTTTCAAGGTAAAAGTTGATTTTCAAGACAAAAAATGATTTTCAAGGTAAAAGTTGATTTTCAAGGTAAAAGTTGATTTTCAAGACAAAAAATGATTTTCAAAACAAAAAATGATTTTCAAGATAAAAGTTGATTTTCAAGACAAAAAATGATTTTCAAGACAAAAAATGATTTTCAGGGTAAAAGTTGATTTTCAAGGTAAAAGTTGATTTTCAAGGTAAAAGTTGATTTTCAAGACTAAAAATGATTTTCAAGGTAAAAGTTGATTTTCAAGACAAAAAATTATTTTCAAGACAAAAAATGATTTTCAAGGTAAAAGTTGATTTTCAAGACAAAAAATGATTTTCAAAACAAAAAATGATTTTCAAGATAAAAGTTGATTTTCAAGACAAAAAATGATTTTCAAGACAAAAAATGATTTTCAAGACAAAAAATGATTTTCAGGGTAAAAGTTGATTTTCAAGGTAAAAGTTGATTTTCCAGACAAAAAATGATTTTCAAGACAAAAAATGATTTCCAAGACAAAAAATGATTTTCAAGGTAAAAGTTGATTTTCAAGGTAAAAGTTGATTTTCAAGACAAAAAATGATTTTCAAAACAAAAAATGATTTTCAAGATAAAAGTTGATTTTCAAGACAAAAAATGATTTTCAAGACAAAAAATGATTTTCAAGACAAAAAATGATTTTCAAGACAAAAAATGATTTTCAGGGTAAAAGTTGATTTTCAAGGTAAAAGTTGATTTTCCAGACAAAAAATGATTTTCAAGACAAAAAATGATTTTCCAGGTAAAAGTTGATTTTCAAGGAAAAAGTTGATTTTCAAGGTAAAAAAATGATTTTCAACGTAAAAAGTTGATTTTCAAGACAAAAAATGATTTTCAAGACAAAAAATGATTTTCAAGACAAAAAATGATTTTCAAGATAAAAGTTGATTTTCAAGACAAAAAATGATTTTCAGGGTAAAAGTTGATTTTCAAGGTAAAAGTTGATTTTCCAGACAAAAAATGATTTTCAAGGTAAAAGTTGATTTTCAAGGTAAAAGTTGATTTTCAAGGTAAAAGTTGATTTTCAAGACTAAAAATGATTTTCAAGGTAAAAGTTGATTTTCAAGACAAAAAATGATTTTCAAGACAAAAAATGATTTTCAAGACAAAAAATGATTTTCAAGGTAAAAGTTGATTTTCAAGGAAAAAAATGATTTTCTAGACAAAAAATGATTTTCCAGGAAAAAGTTGATTTTCAAGGGGAAAAAATGATTTTCAAGGTAGGTGAAAGTTGATTTTCAAGGTAAAAGTTGATTTTCAAGACAAAAAATTATTTTCAAGACAAAAAATGATTTTCAAGGTAAAAGTTGATTTTCAAGGTAAAAGTTGATTTTCAAGACAAAAAATGATTTTCAAAACAAAAAATGATTTTCAAGATAAAAGTTGATTTTCAAGACAAAAAATTATTTTCAAGACAAAAAATGATTTTCAAGACAAAAAATGATTTTCAGGGTAAAAGTTGATTTTCAAGGTAAAAGTTGATTTTCCAGACAAAAAATGATTTTCAAGACAAAAAATGATTTTCCAGGTAAAAGTTGATTTTCAAGGAAAAAAATGATTTTCAAGGTAAAAGTTGATTTGCAAGACAAAAAATGATTTTCAAGACTAAAAATGATTTTCAAGACTAAAAATGATTTTCAACGTAAAAGTTGATTTTCAAGACAAAAAATGATTTTCAAGACAAAAAATGATTTTCAAGGTAAAAGTTGATTTTCAAGACAAAAAATGATTTTCAAGACAAAAAATGATTTTCAAGGTAAAAGTTGATTTTCAAGGAAAAAAACGATTTTCAAGGTAAAAGTTGATTTTCAAGACAAAAAATTATTTTCCAGGAAAAAGTTGATTTTCAAGGGGAAAAAATTATTTTCAAGGTAGGTGAAAGTTGATTTTCAAGGTAAAAGTTGATTTTCAAGACAAAAAATGATTTTCAAGACAAAAAATGATTTTCAAGGTAAAAGTTGATTTTCAAGGTAAAAGTTGATTTTCAAGACAAAAAATGATTTTCAAAACAAAAAATGATTTTCAAGATAAAAGTTGATTTTCAAGACAAAAAATGATTTTCAGGGTAAAAGTAGATTTTCAAGGTAAAAGTTGATTTTCCAGACAAAAAATGATTTTCAAGACAACAAATGATTTTCAAGGTAAAAGTTGATTTTCAAGACAAAAAATGATTTTCAAAACAAAAAATGATTTTCAAGGTAAAAGTTGATTTTCAAGACAAAAAATGATTTTCAAAACAAAAAATGATTTTCAAGACAAAAAATGATTTTCGAAACAAAAAATGATTTTCAAGATAAAAGTTGATTTTCAAGACAAAAAATGATTTTCAAGACAAAAAATGATTTTCAGGGTAAAAGTTGATTTTCAAGGTAAAAGTTGATTTTCAAGGTAAAAGTTGATTTTCAAGACTAAAAATGATTTTCAAGGTAAAAGTTGATTTTCAAGACAAAAAATGATTTTCAAGACAAAAAATGATTTTCAAGGTAAAAGTTGATTTTCAAGGTAAAAGTTGATTTTCAAGACGAAAAATGATTTTCCAGGTAAAAGTTGATTTTCAAGGAAAAAAATGATTTTCAAGGTAAAAGTTGATTTTCAAGACAAAAAATTATTTTCCAGGAAAAAGTTGATTTTCAAGGGAAAAAAATTATTTTCAAGGTAGGTGAAAGTTGATTTTCAAGGTAAAAGTTGATTTTCAAGACAAAAAAATATTTTCCAGGTAAAAGTTGATTTTCAAGGAAAAAAATGATTTTCAAGGTAAAAGTTGATTTTCAAGACAAAAAATTATTTTCCAGGAAAAAGTTGATTTTCAAGGGAAAAAAAATATTTTCAAGGTAGGTGAAAGTTGATTTTCAAGGTAAAAGTTGATTTTCAAGACAAAAAATGATTTTCAAGACAAAAAAATGATTTTCAAGGTAAAAGTTGATTTTCAAGACAAAAAATGATTTTCAAAACAAAAAATGATTTTCAAGATAAAAGTTGATTTTCAAGACAAAAAATGATTTTCAGGGTAAAAGTTGATTTTCAAGGTAAAAGTTGATTTTCCAGACAAAAAATGATTTTCAAGACAACAAATGATTTTCAAGGTAAAAGTTGATTTTCAAGACAAAAAATGATTTTCAAAACAAAAAATGATTTTCAAGGTAAAAGTTGATTTTCAAGACAAAAAATGATTTTCAAAACAAAAAATGATTTTCAAGACAAAAAATGATTTTCAAAACAAAAAATGATTTTCAAGATAAAAGTTGATTTTCAAGACAAAAAATGATTTTCAAGACAAAAAATGATTTTCAGGGTAAAAGTTGATTTTCAAGGTAAAAGTTGATTTTCAAGGTAAAAGTTGATTTTCAAGACTAAAAATGATTTTCAAGGTAAAAGTTGATTTTCAAGACAAAAAATTATTTTCAAGACAAAAAATTATTTTCAAGGTAAAAGTTGATTTTCAAGGTAAAAGTTGATTTTCAAGACGAAAAATGATTTTCCAGGTAAAAGTTGATTTTCAAGGAAAAAAATGATTTTCAAGGTAAAAGTTGATTTTCAAGACAAAAAATTATTTTCCAGGAAAAAGTTGATTTTCAAGGGAAAAAAATTATTTTCAAGGTAGGTGAAAGTTGATTTTCAAGGTAAAAGTTGATTTTCAAGACAACAAAATATTTTCCAGGTAAAAGTTGATTTTCAAGGAAAAAAATGATTTTCAAGGTAAAAGTTGATTTTCAAGACAAAAAATTATTTTCCAGGAAAAAGTTGATTTTCAAGGGAAAAAAATTATTTTCAAGGTAGGTGAAAGTTGATTTTCAAGGGAAAAGTTGATTTTCAAGACAAAAAATGATTTCCAAGACAAAAAATGATTTTCAAGGTAAAAGTTGATTTTCAAGGTAAAAGTTGATTTTCAAGACAAAAAATTATTTTCAAAACAAAAAATTATTTTCAAAACAAAAAATGATTTTCAAGATAAAAGTTGATTTTCAAGACAAAAAATGATTTTCAAGACAAAAAATGATTTTCAAGACAAAAAATGATTTTCAGGGTAAAAGTTGATTTTCAAGGTAAAAGTTGATTTTCCAGACAAAAAATGATTTTCAAGACAAAAAATGATTTTACAGGTAAAAGTTGATTTTCAAGGAAAAAAATGATTTTCAAGGTAAAAGTTGATTTTCAAGACAAAAAATGATTTTCAAGACTAAAAATAATTTTCAATGTAAAAGTTGATTTTCAAGACAAAAAATGATTTTCAAGACAAAAAAATGATTTTCAAGGTAAAAGTTGATTTTCAAGGTAAAAGTTGATTTTCAAGACA
>NC_084560.2:44677920-44755420 GCF_033978685.3 Nerophis lumbriciformis
ACTCCCGAAATTCAGCGCCTCTCTCGAAAACCTCCCGGGACAAATTTTCTCCCGAAAATCTCCTGAAATTCATGCGGACCTGAGTGACGTGTCGACAGCCTGTTTTCACGTCCGTAAAGCAGTTGGTCTGCCGTAAACAGCAATGTTGTGACACTCTTAAACGGGACAATACTGCCATCTACTGTACATGCATATGTGACAATAACATCTAGGGCTTTTAGAGAGTGCAGTGCACAACTGCGCACACAACAAGGAGACGAAGCAGAATGCATCATCAGAGAGGGTGTTCAGCATGGTTAGAAAAATAGTGACAGAGAATAGAAAAAGGATGGACAATTCAACCCTCAACTAAACAATGAGTAGATGAGTGTTATGTGTGTGTATATGTGCAAATAAATGAACACTGAAATTCAAGTATTTTTCTTATTTTTATATATATATATATATATATATATATATATATATATATACATATATATATATATATATATATATATATATATGTATATGTATGCATGTGTGGGGAAAAAAAAATCACAAGACTATTTCATCTCTACAGGCCTGTTTCATGAGGGGGGGTACCCTCAATCGAAAAAACAATTGCAAATGAGCCGTCGGCCCTCAGACAGAGCGACTCCAAAACCAACAAAGGATGTAATTGTCGAAAGAAACCTGATTGCCCTCTCAACGGGGGGTGCTTACAAACATCAATTGTCTACCAATCTAAGGTAATACGCAAGGACATTAACACATCCGACACATATGTAGGATTAACCGAGGGAGAATTCAAACCCAGATGGAACAATCACAAGGCTTCTTTCAGGAACCAAAACCTGCGAAATACCACAGAACTCAGCAAACACATTTGGGACCTCAAAGACAATAATGTTGAATATTCAATAACATGGCAAATTCTTGCATCCAGCACACCTTACAATAGTGGTAATAAAAGATGCAACCTATGCTTGAAAGAGAAACTGTTTATTATTTACCGTCCAGACCTGTCATCCCTCAACAAGCGCAGCGAAATTGTAACAGCATGCCGCCATAGACGGAAACACCTCCTAGGTAACACATGAGCCAATCACCACGCCCCTAGGCCAGCCTGTACCCACCCACTCTGTGCCCTATATAAACCATGGTATGCGAATGCTCCCATTAAAATCTCCTGACGATTGAGGGTACCCCCCCCCCCCCCATGAAACAGGCCTGTAGAGATGAAATAGTCTTGTGATTTTTTTTCCCCACACATACATATATTGCGCTCTACTACGGTATCGAGCACTATTTTTTGGATAACCTTATTAAGATATATATATATATATATAGCTAGAATTCACTGAAAGACCAGTATTTCTTATATATATATATATATATATGAAATACTTGACTTGGTGAATTCTAGCTGTAAATATACTCCTCCCCTCTTAACCACTTTTAGAAATGTATAGAAGTTACTCAAAATAAATAAACAACCCAACCAAAAAATGCAGCAGCTCAATTAAAAAACTATACTTAAGCCACATTCTTTTTTTTTTTTTTTTTTTAGTGCTGAACTCTTAACCCTCATTTGTAAAAAAATAAAAATAACATGCTTATTATACAAATAGTATTTGTACACCTTTAACACAGATTTTTATACTGTCTTCAGAGATTCCGTTTTTTTTGGTGGTACTCGAAACCTTTCTGGGTACCTGCGAAAGGGTGTTCAGCATGGTTAGAAAAATAGTGACAGAGAATAGAAGAAGGATGGACAATTCAACCCTTAACTCAACAATGAGTAGATGAGTGTTATGTGTGTGTATATGTGTAAATAAATGAACACTGAAATTCAAGTAATTCTTTTATTTATATATATATATATATATATATATATATATATATATGTATATATATATATATATATATATATATATATATATATATATATAAAATAAATATATATACAGCTAGAATTCAAGTATTTCTTATATATATATATATATATATATATATATATATATATAAATATAAGTCAAGTATTTCTTATAATATATATATATATATGTATATATATATATAAGAAATACTTGACTTTCAGTGAATTCTAGCTGTGTATATATATATATATATAAAAAATAAAATAAATATATATACAGCTACTGAAAGTCAAGTATTTCATATATATATATATATATATATATATATATATATATATGAAATACTTGACTAGTATTTCATATATATATATATATATATATATATATATATATATATATATATATATGAAATACTTGACTTGGTGACTTCTAGCTGTCAATATACTCCTCCCCTCTTAACCACGCCCCGCCCCACCCCCGACCACGCCCCCACCCCCCACCTCCCGAAATCGGAGGTCTCAAGGTTGGCATGTATGCCTTTAAGTAGTACAGTTAGATAATCCATGCACATTGGAGTCCAATTCCTGGGCTCCTCCCACCAGTTATTAACGATACCTGCTCCCTTGCAACGTTAGAAACAGCGCGGCTAAAAGAATCCACAAAGTAAGTAAAGTTGCAGTCGTACATGGCTGTATAATTAAGTGACAACACGTCCCGGGAATGGGCGCGGAAGGTGCCGCGTTGCATGCAGCCACCATGTGCCGACGTGCTCGGTTCCGCTTGGTTCCACTCAAAGGGAGCGGAGGCATGTTAACACACTCAAGCATACGCTAATTAAAAATCCACACCGCTGTCACGATCAATATGCTTAATTAATTTGTCCATACATCACCGTTGCACATGAGTTTTACATGCAACGATGCTTTAAAAACACTTAAAGTATAGTATATGAGTGCACTCATGTCATCATGGTGGGATCATTACATCTTTCTGCCCAGGAAATTGCACCTGGTGCAGTGTGAGCGATGTACATTTCACCTATGATTAATGTTAATGCAGCTTTGAGCGATATCTAGCGCTTCTTAATTCATTCTCCCCGAGAGTAGCGTCGTCGTCCTCCGGCTCTGGCACGAACCACCACAGCACCCCGGAATATTCTCACACTTCAGCCAAGGCGGGGAAGGTAGGATTTCTTAATTCAGCCCCCGTTTTTTTTCTCCCAAAGTGCTAATTTGATAAGATTCAAACATCACAGGAGAAGAGAAGGTTGTTATAGTCCCTGTGACGTTTTTGTCTATAAAAAGAGTGCAAATTTGAATTGGAACTCTGCATGATTTCATTTGTTAATTTGCAACTTTTTTTTTTTTTGACATATTTTTACAGGAGAGACTATTTATGATTATGTTTATACTGGTGGAATAATGAAAAGTTAAAAGTTATTGTTTTAGCATTTTTGCATTCAGATAAGATATACAAGTAATAAAATAAGTCAAATAAATATAAGTACCGTATTTTCCGCACTATTAGCCGCACCTAAAAACCACAAATTTACTCAAAAGCTGACAGTGCGGCTTATAACCCGGTGCGCTTTATATATGGATTAATATTAAGATTCATTTTCATAAAGTTTCGGTCTCGCAACTACGGTAAACAGCCGCCATCTTTTTTCCCCGTAGAAGAGGAAGTGCTTCTTCTTCTACGCCAAGCAACCGCCAAGGTAAGCACCCGCCCCCATAGAACAGGAAGCGCTTCTTCTTCTACTGTAAGCAACCACCCGCCCGCGTAGAAGAAGAAAAAGCGCGCGGATATTACGTTTCATTTCCTTTGTGTGTTTACATCTGTAAAGACCACAAAATGGCTCCTACTAAGCGACAGGTTTCCGGTTCATGAAAAGACGCAATCTCTCCATCCGCACACGGACTACTATTTCACAGCAACTGCCTAAAGACTTTCAAGAAAAGCTGGCTACTTTCCGTGCATATTGTAAAAACAAGATAGCTGAAAAAAAGATCCGGCCAGAGAACATTATCAACATGGACGAGGTTCCACTGACTTTTGATATTCCTGTGAACCGCACTGTGGATACAACGGGAGCACGTACGGTGAATATTCGCACCACAGGGAATGAGAAGTCATCCTTCACTGTGGTTCTAGCTTGCCATGCTAATGGCCAGAAACTTCCACCCATGGTGATATTCAAAAGGAAGACCTTGCCAAAAGAGACCTTTCCAGCCGGCGTCATCATAAAAGCTAACTCGAAGGGATGGATGGATGAAGAAAAGATGAGCGAGTGGTTAAGGGAAGTTTACGCGAAGAGGCCGGGTGGCTTTTTTCACGCAGCTCCGTCCATGTTGATATACGACTCCATGCGCGCCCACATCACGCTGGTTTTTAATATATTATTAAAGTTTGACTGACCTATCTGACTGTTTTTTTGACATTCCTTTAGCGCAGTTAGATGCGGCTTATAACACGGGGCGGCTTATAGGTGGACAAAGTTTTGAAATATGCCGTTCATTGAAGGCGCGGCTTATAACCCAGGGCGCCTTATGGTGCGGAAAATACGGTATTTGCTGGTTTTCCAAAAATAGTTGTTTTCGTGTTAAGGATCAATGTTTATCTCCAAAGACATGCACCTAGGGCATACTTGCCAACCCTCCCGAATTTTCCGGGAGACTCCCGAAATTCAGCGCCTCTCCCGAAAAGCCAAATATTCTCCCGAAAATCTCCCGATTTTCAGCCGGAGCTGGAAGCCACGCCCCCTCCAGCTCCATGCTGACCTGAGTGAGGACAGCCTTTTTTCATGACTGGAGGACAACAGGGTGACAAGAACTAAATCATCCAGACTAGAGATAAATTGTATTAATTAAATATATTTATTAATTTAAAAAAAAAAAAAAAACTAAATACATTTTTACTATATTTTGCTAAAAACATCAAAATTAATTGTATTTTTATTTGTATTTTTTCGTGACTCCTTATTACATCCAGCCATAGAATTATACATTAAAATAAACATATTTCAAATAATTGATTTTAAATTATCATAACAATTCATTTAAAATGAGCATATTTAATTATTAAAATAATTGCTTGTTTATCAACAACTTTAGCATTTTATTCATTACATTTTGAAACTTTCAGAAGCCAAGTTATGTTATATTCCTTAATATTTATTTATGCAAGTTTGAAATATTAATTATCTAAACACAGCTTTGTTTGCATATTTTCAGGATGTAGAGATATATATATATATATATATATATATATATATATATATATATATATATATATATATATATATATATATATATATATATATATATATATATGTATGTGTGGGAAAAAAAATCACAAGACTACTTCATCTCTACAGGCCTGTTTCATGAGGGGGTTCCCTCAATCATCAGGAGATTTTAATGGGAGCATTCACATACCATGGTTTATATAGGGCACAGAGTGGGTGGGTACAGGCTGGCGTAGGGGCGTGGTGATTGGCTCATGTGTTACCTAGGAGGTGTCTCCGTCTGTGGCGGCATGCTGATACAATTTCGCTGCGCTTGTTGAGGGATGACAGGTCTGGACGGTAAATAATAAACAGTTTCTCTTTCAAGCATAGGTTGCATCTTTTATTACCACTATTGTAAGGTGTGCTGGGTGCAAGAATTTGCCATGTTATTGAATATTCAACATTATTGTCTTTGAGGTCCCAAATGTGTTTGCTGAGTTCTGTGGTATTCCGCAGGTTTTGGTTCCTGAAAGAAGCCTTGTGATTGTTCCATCTGGTTTTAAACTCTCCCTCGGTTAATCCTACATATGTGTCGGATGTGTTAATGTCCTTGCGTGTTACCTTAGATTGGTAAACAACTGATGTTTGTAAGCACCCACCGTTGAGAGGGCAATCAGGTTTCTTGCGGCAGTTGCA
The DNA here is from genome assembly GCF_033978685.3 of Nerophis lumbriciformis. Taxonomy (NCBI): domain Eukaryota; kingdom Metazoa; phylum Chordata; class Actinopteri; order Syngnathiformes; family Syngnathidae; genus Nerophis; species Nerophis lumbriciformis. The sequence continues at coordinate 44,683,705 of NC_084560.2, forward strand.
GCCTTTGCTGGTTTTGGGGTCGCTCTGTCCGGGGGCTGACGGCTCATTTGCAATTGTTTTGTTGTGGTTTGAGATAACCAATCACCACGCCCCTATGCCAGCCTGTACCCACCCACTCTGTGCCCTATATAAACCATGGTATGTGAATGCTCCCATTAAAATCTCCTGATGATTGAGGGAACCCCTCATGAAACAGGCCTGTAGAGATGAAGTAGTCTTGTGATTTTTTTTCCCACACATACATATATTGCGCTCTACTACGGTATCGAGCACTATTTTTTGGATAACCTTATTAAGACATATATATATATATATATATATATATATATATATATATATATATATATATATATATATATATATATATATATATATATATGTATGAAATACTTGACTTGGTGAATTCTAGCTGTCATTATACTCCTCCCCTCTAAACCACGCCCCCAACCACGCCCCGCCCCACCCCCCACCACGACCCCACCCCCCACCTCCCGAAATCGGAGGTCTCAAGGTTGGCAAGTATGACCTAGGGATAGGCCCCTCCCACCTCCAAAGACATGCACCTGGGGATAGGTTGATTGGCAACACTAAATGGTCCCTAGTGTGTGAATGTTGTCTATCTGCGATGAGGCGGTGACTTGTCCAGGGTGTACCCCGCCTTCCGCCCGAATGCAGCTGGGGACGAGAGGGACAAGCGGTAGGAAATGGATGGATGGATAGATAAATTAAAATAAAAGTAGACCTTTTTAGATACAATATTGTAAAATAAGTTACATGTATTGACACAGACCTGAATACAATTATTTTTTTAAATTCAAAATGGTTAGAAAATAAGTCAGCTCCCTACATTTTAGTGTTTAATATTAAAGATAGAAAATTTACTTAAAAACAAATAAATTTGATTTATATTTGAATAAAATAATGCTTTTTTTTCTCCAAAAAAATTACATGTTGCCATGTTATGAAAAAAATCTAATTTTATTAAAAATAAAACTTTTTTTTAATTGCATCGATAGACAAAAATCACTGCCCATTGTTTGTTTTGTTTATTCTAGCTAATTTTCAAAATTAAGTTTTGTTCTGTTTAATATGAATTGAATACAAACTAAAATCTATTAATTGGTAATTATAGTTTGGTTACAATATTTGTAGGGATCGGCCGATAAATGCTTTAAAATGTAATATCGGAAATTATCGGTATCGGTTTAAAAATGATCGGTATCGGTTTCAAAATGTAAAATGTATGACTTTTTAAAAGGCCGCTGTGTACACGGACATAGGGAGAGCGCCAATAAACCTTTAAAGGCGCTGCCTTTGCGTGCCGGCCCAGTCACATAATATCACACACACAAGTGAATGCCAATCATACTTGGTCAACAGCCATACAGGTCACACTGAGGGTGGCCGTATAAACACGTTTAACACTGTTACAAATATGCGCCACACTGTGCACCCACACCAAACAAGAATGACAAACACATTTCGGGAGAACATCCGCACCGTAACACAACATAAACACAACAGAACAAATACCCAGAAGCCCTTGCACATACTTGCCAACCTTGAGACCTCCGATTTCGGGAGGTGGGGGGTGGGGGCGTGGTTAAGAGGGGAGGAGTATATTGACAGCTAGAATTCACCAAGTCAAGTATTTCATACATATTATATATATATATATATATATATATAGAGAGAGAGATAGATATCTACATCCTGACAATATGCAAACAAAACTGTGTTTAGATAATTGATACTTCAAACTTGCATAAATAAATATTAAGGAATATAACATAACTTGGCTTCTGAGGGTTTCAAAATGTAATGAATAAAATGCTAAAGTTGTTGATAAACAAGCAATTATTTTAATAATTAAATATGGTCATTTTAAATAAATTATTATGATCATTTAAAATCAATTATTTCAAATATGTTTATTTTAATGTATAATTCTATGGCTGGATGTAATAAGGAGTCACGAAAAAATACAAATAAAAATACGATTAATTTTGATGTTTTTAGCAAAATATAGTAAAAAAAATGTAATTAATAAATATATTTATTTTTAGGTAAAATAAACATAATAATACAATTTATCTCTAGTCTGGATGATTTAGTTCTTGTCACCCTGTTGTCCTCACTCAGGTCCGCATGGAGCTGGAGGGGGCGTGGCTTCCAGCTCCGGCTGAAAATCGGGAGATTTTCGGGAGAATATTTGTCCCGGGAGGTTTTCGGGAGAGGTGCTGAATTTCGGGAGTCTCCCGGAAAATTCGGGAGGGTTGGCAAGTATGCCCTTGCAGCACTAACTCTTCCGGGACGCTACAATATACACAACATACTCTCTCAGGGAGAGCATGTCCCAAATTCCAAGCTGCTGTTTTGAGGCATGTTAAAAAAAAATAATGCACTTTGTGACTTCAATAATAAAAATATGGCAGTGCCATGTTGGCATTTATTTTGGAAAACCTTCTTACATTGTTTAATGCATCCAGCGGGGCATCACAACAAAATTAGGCATAATAATGTGTTCATTCTAAGGCTGAAACGACGCGTCGACGTAGTCGACGTCATCGGTTACGTAAATACGTCGACGCCGTATTTGTGCGTCGGCGCGTCGCATATTTACGTCACACTACTTTACTGTCATGGCGGAGCGCAAAGCAGACGATGCGAGCGAGGGGAAAAAAGCACGCCAAAAGTCGTCAAAAGTGTGGGAGTATTTCAATAAACGGCCTAATAATGTTGTTGTATGCACACTGTGTCGAGCGGAAATGGCCTATCATAGCAGCACAACGGCTATGAACGAACATTTGAAAAGAAAACCCCCGACAGCGTTCTTGCCATCACCATCAACAAGTCAATCGTCCGCGTGCGTATACGTTGTCATTATTACACAAAAAAATGAATGTGTCATTTGTATCTGCGTTGTAAATTCATAAACTAAAGCACCGTTTCGCTCTGAGAGGCGCGTTTGGCGTGCCTGTTCAGTGTTTACAAAGACGCGCTCCTCTTTAACGCTGTGGAGAGGCGGCGGCGAGCGAGCGAGCGGCGAGGCGGGGCGCGCCGGGAGCGACGCCGCAATCGTGCCCAGGTGCGCGATCCGCGCAGTTGGAAGAGAAAAGACTTTGTGTAAAATTAAAAGATTGTAAACCTGGCAAAGCCGTCTGGCGTTCAGTCTGTCGGTCCTGAAAGAACCCCACGGCACAAGACGTGTCACAAACGCTAACGTTAATTAGTTGTGCAAATACCTTTTACAACATTAACAGTTACATATACTATGTACAAACCAACAATTAACTTTCACTTTAATCATACTATCATTGTTGTGTTATTAAGCAAAATAAGCAATACTTTTACTTTTGTTGAAATGTTTACACTGTACACTTTTTTGTATTGGATGTTTAGCTTTATTTTTGCACATTTTAGCAAATAAGCAATACTTTTACTTTTGTTGAAATGTTTACACTTGTTACAGAATATTTCCGTTTTGCACTTTTTTGTATTGGATGTTTATCTTTATTTTTGCACATTTTAAAGCAAAATAAGCAATACTTTTACTTTTGAAATGCTTATACTATTCCAGAATATTAAGATTTGCACTGGATGTTTACTTTTATATTTGCACATTAAAAAGCAAATAAGCTACTTTTAATTTTGTTAAATGTTAAAAGTTTTAAATGTTTACATTGTTACAGAATATTTTGTCATGTTGTTGTCAATGTTGACTGACTAGTGGCCATACTTTTTTTTTTGTAAATAAAAGCCATGCCTTTTGAAAAAACTGGCCTACATTTATTTTTTCCTCTTCATTTTAAATAAAAAAAAAAAATCGGTAAAAGGAAAAATAATCTATAGATTAATCGAAAAAAATAATCTATAGATTAACCGATTAATCGAAAAAATAATCTATAGATGAATCGATAGAAAAATAATCGTTAGCTGCAGCCCTAGTTCATTCCACCACTGTATATATCGGTTGATATCGGAATCGGTAATTAAGAGTTGGACAATATCGGAAATCGGCAAAAAAGCCATTATGGGACATCTCTAATTATTTGGTATTATTGCCAACATGTGATATAATGAAGACTTAAGATAATGTATTAATTATTAATCATTGAATTGATTGAGTTCATGCAGTTTATGATTAAATGCTGTTCTTTATGAGTGTTTGTGTGATTTGAAGTGTCAAAACCTACTTCCTCCAGCCTGGGGCTCAGTCCCGCCTTGCTTGAAGCCGCCCTGCAGCGCTTGTCTGCTTCTCTTCTCCTGAGAAGAGGAGACTTGAACGTGACCTCCTCAGGCCTCCCTTATTCACACCACAACAGCAACACCCAAACTTGACTTAACCTTGAAAATGAAAACAAAACAGCAAAATCCAATTAGGCTCATTTCAAAATATTCCCAGTGAGAAAAGATTGTTCCTTTTTGCTTCAGAGATACCTCATTAAGAGTGCTTCTCACTTCTTCTTCTTTTTTGCTTCTTTGAGGCTGCACATTAGGACCTGAAAAAGTACATTTCAGCGATTAAATGGCGAGAGCAAACACTTTTTGGACTACATTGAGATGAGCTACAGTATGTAGGCACATGGCAACTTTCTAATTCAAGTACATTTTTAACAAGTTGGAAAAAAAACAACAACATATAAAATAAATTATTAGATCATTGTAGCTATTTTTCCCCAAATAAAATTGTGTTCTTTTGTAGAAAAAACTAAATCTCCATGATCACACAGGGAAAAAATATTTACTTAAAATTTTTTATTTTTTTATTATTTTTAGGGATGTCCGATAATATCGGCAGTTCGATATTATCGGACATCCCTAAAAATAATAAAAAAATATTTACTTAAAATGTTTTATTTTTTTATTATTTTTAGGGATGTCCGATAATATCGGCAGTCCGATATTATCGGACATCCCTAAAAATAATAAAAAAATATTTACTTAAAATTTTTTTTTTTTTTTATTATTTTTAGGGATGTCCGATAATATCGGCAGTCCGATATTATCGGACATCCCTAAAAATAATAAAAAAATATTTACTTAAAATTTTTTATTTTTTTATTATTTTTAGGGATGTCCGATAATATCGGCAGTCCGATATTATCGGACATCCCTAAAAATAATAAAAAAATATTTACTTAAAAAAAATTTTTTTTAAATTATTTTTAGGGATGTCCGATAATATCGGCAGTCCGATATTATCGGACATCCCTAAAAATAATAAAAAAATATTTACTTAAAATTTTTTATTTTTTTATTATTTTTAGCGATGTCCGATAATATCGGCAGTCCGATATTATCGGACATCCCTAAAAATAATAAAAAAAATATTTACTTAAAAAATTTTTTTTTTTAATTATTTTTAGGGATGTCCGATAATATCGGCAGTCCGATATTATCGGACATCCCTAAAAATAATAAAAAAAATATTTACTTAAATTTTTTTATTATTTTTTATTTTTTTATTATTTTTTATTTTTTTATTATTTTTAGGGATGTCCGATAATATCGGACTGCCGATATTATCGGACATCCCTAAAAATAATAAAAAAAATATTTACTTAAATTTTTTTATTTTTTTATTATTTTTAGGGATGTCCGATAATATCGGCAGTCCGATATTATCGGACATCCCTAAAAATAATAAAAAAATAAAAACATCTATTATTTTTAGGGATGTCCGATAATATCGGCAGTCCGATATTATCGGACATCCCTAAAAATAATAAAAAAATATTTACTTAAAAATTTTTATTTTTTTATTATTTTTAGGGATGTCTGATAATATCGGCAGTCCGATATTATCGGACATCCCTAAAAATAATAAAAAAATATTTACTTAAAAATTTTAATTTTTTTATTATTTTTAGGGATGTCCGATAATATCGGCAGTCCGATATTATCGGACATCCCTAAAAATAATAAAAAAAATATTTACTTAAATTTTTTTATTTTTTTATTATTTTTTATTTTTTTATTATTTTTAGGGATGTCCGATAATATCAGACTGCCGATATTATCGGACATCCCTAAAAATAATTAAAAAAATATTTACTTAAATTTTTTTATTTTTTTATTATTTTTAGGGATGTCCGATAATATCGGCAGTCCGAAATTATCGGACATCCCTAAAAATAATAAAAAAAATAAAAACATTTATTATTTTTAGGGATGTCCGATAATATCGGACTGCCGATATTATCGGACATCCCTAAAAATAATAAAAAAAATATTTACTTAAAATTTTTTATTTTTGTATTATTTTTAGGGATGTCCGATAATATCGGCAGTCCGATATTATCGGACATCCCTAAAAATAATAAAAAAATATTTACTTAACATTTTTTATTTTTTTATTATTTTTAGGGATGTCCGATAATATCGGCAGTCCGATATTATCGGACATCCCTAAAAATAATAAAAAAATATTTACTTAAAATTTTTAATTTTTTAATTATTTTTAGGGATGTCCGATAATATCGGCAGTCCGATATTATTGGACATCCCTAAAAATAATAAAAAATATTTACTTAAAATTTTTTATTTTTTTATTATTTTTAGGGATGTCCGATAATATCGGCAGTCCGATATTATCGGACATCCCTAAAAATAATAAAAAAATATTTACTTAAAATTTTTTATTTTTTTATTATTTTTAGGGATGTCCGATAATATCGGCAGTCCGATATTATCGGACATCCCTAAAAATAATAAAAAAATATTTACTTAAAATTTTTTATTTTTTTATTATTTTTAGGGATGTCCGATAATATCGGCAGTCCGATATTATCGGACATCCCTAAAAATAATAAAAAAATATTTACTTAAAATTGTTTATTTTTTAATTATTTTTAGGGATGTCCGATAATATCGGCAGTCCGATATTATCGGACATCCCTAAAAATAATAAAAAAATATTTACTTAAAATTGTTTATTTTTTAATTATTTTTAGGGATGTCCGATAATATCGGCAGTCCGATATTATCGGACATCCCTAAAAATAATAAAAAAATATTTACTTAAAATTGTTTATTTTTTTATTATTTTTAGGGATGTCCGATAATATCGGACTGCCGATATTATCGGACATCCCTAAAAATAATTAAAAAATATTTACTTAAACTTTTTTATTTTTTTATTATTTTTAGGGATGTCCGATAATATCGGCAGTCCGATATTATCGGACATCCCTAAAAATAATAAAAAAATATTTACTTAAAATGTTTTATTTTTTTATTATTTTTAGGGATGTCCGATAATATCGGCAGTCCGATATTATCGGACATCCCTAAAAATAATAAAAAAATATTTACTTAAAAAATTTTTTTTTTAAATTATTTTTAGGGATGTCCGATAATATCGGACTGCCGATATTATCGGACATCCCTAAAAATAATAAAAAAATATTTACTTAAACTTTTTTATTTTTTTATTATTTTTAGGGATGTCCGATAATATCGGCAGTCCGATATTATCGGACATCCCTAAAAATAATAAAAAAATATTTACTTAAAATGTTTTATTTTTTTATTATTTTTAGGGATGTCCGATAATATCGGCAGTCCGATATCGGACATCCCTAAAAATAATAAAAAAATATTTACTTAAAATGTTTTATTTTTTTATTATTTTTAGGGATGTCCGATATTATCGGACATCCCTAAAAATAATAAAAAAATATTTACTTAAAATTTTTTTATTTTTTTATTATTTTTAGGGATGTCCGATAATATCGGCAGTCCGATATTATCGGACATCCCTAAAAATAATAAAAAAATATTTACTTAAAATTTTTTATTTTTTTATTATTTTTAGGGATGTCCGATAATATCGGCAGTCCGATATCGGACATCCCTAAAAATAATTAAAAAAATAAAACATTTTAAGTAAATATTTTTTCCCTGTGTGATCATGGAGATTTAGTTTTTTCTACAAAAGAACACAATTTTATTTGGAGAAAAATAATAATATAATAATATAATAATGATAAATGCTTTAAGTTGTAATATCGGAAATTATCGGTATCGGTTTGAAAAAGTAAAATGTATGACTTTTTAAAAAGCCGCTGTGTACACGGACGTAGGGAGAAGTACAGAGCGCCAATAAACCTTAAAGGCACTGCCTTTGCGTGCCGGCCCAGTCACATAATATCTACGGCTTTTCACACACACAAGTGAATGCAAAGCATACTTGGTCAACAGCCATACAGGTCACACTGAGGGTGGCTGTCAAGACTTGGACTGTGGCGTGGTTTGTTCTCCTGTGGTGCAAATGAACATTTGGACCAGTCATGGCGTGAAGGTAAATACATGATTTATTTAACACTATAACTACAAAGAAATGATCAAACAAAAGGCGCGCACAGGGGCGGAGGTACAAAACTAGACTATAAACACAAAACTTGCACATTGGCAGAAACTATGAACAATTAAACAAAACACTAACTGTGGCATGAATCAAAACAAAACTTACTTGACATGGCATGAAGTGCGCAGAGGTACATAGAGTGTGACAGGGGTAAGAATGCGGGGATGTCGTCAGGACGAACAACAGAAAATGAAAAGCTTAAATACTACAGACATGATTAACGAAAACAGGTGCGTGACTCAAAACGTGAAACAGGTGCGTGACGTGACAGGTGAAAACTAATGGTTGCTATGGTGACAAACAAGAGTGCACAATGAGTCCAAACGTGGAACAGGTGAAACTAATGGGTAACCATGCAAACAAGACAAGGGAGTGAAAAGCCAGAAACTAAAGATTCCTCTAACTAAACAAAAACATGACTTAAAACAAAACATGATTACACAGACATGACAGTGGCCGTATAAACAACTTTAACACTGTTGCAAATATGCGCCACACTGTGAACCCACACCAAACAAGAATGACAAAACACATTCCGGGAGAACATCCGCACCGTAACACAACATAAACACGACAGAACAAATACCCAGAATCCCTTGCAGCATTATCTCTTCCGGGATGCTACAATATACACCACCCCACTAACCCCCTACCCAACCCCGCCCACCTCAACCTCCTCATGCTCTCTCAGGGAGAGCATGTCCCAAATTCCAAGCTCCTGTTTTGAGGCATTTTTCCCATAACTTGAGTTGATTTATTTTGGAAAACCTTGTTACATTGTTTAATGCATCCAGCGGGGCATCACAACAAAATTCAATCAATCAATGTTTATTTATATAGCCCTAAATCACAAGTGTCTCAAAGGGCTGCAGAAGCCACAACGACATCCTCGGTACAAAGCCCACATAAGGGCAAGGAAAAACTCACCCCAGTGGGACGTCGATGTGAATGACTATGAGAAACCTTGGAGAGGACCGCATATGTGGGTAAACCCCCCCCCCTAGGGGAGACCGAAAGCAATGGATGTCGAGTGGGTCTGACATAATATTGTGAGAGTCCAGTCCATAGTGGATCTAACATAATAGTGAGAGTCCAGTCCATAGTGGATCTAACATAATAGTGAGAGTCCAGTCCATAGTGGATCAAACATAATAGTGAGAGTCCAGTCCATAGTGGATCTAACATAATAGTGAGAGTCCAGTCCATAGTGGATCTAACATAATAGTAAGAGTCCAGTCCATAGTGGATCTAACATAATAGTAAGAGTCCAGTCCATAGTGGAGCCAGCAGGACACCATCCCGAGCGGAGACGGGTCAGCAGCGCAGAGATGTTCCCAACCGATGCACAGGCGAGCGGTCCACCCCAGGTCCCGACTCTGGACAGCCAGCACTTCATCCATGGCCACCAGACCTGTGCCCCCCCCCCCCTCCCCCTCCACAAGGAAGAGGGGAGCAGAGGAGAAAAGAAAAGAAACGGCAGATCAACTGGTCTAACAGGGTGTCTATTTAAAGGCTAGAGTATACAAATGAGTTTTAAGATGGGACTTAAATGCTTCTACTGAGGTAGCATCTCTAATTGTTACCGGGAGGGCATTCCATAGTACCGGAGCCCCAATAGAAAACGCTCTATAGCCCGCAGACTTTTTTTGGGCTCTGGGAAAATTAGGCATAATAATGTGTTCATTCCACCACTGTTTATATCGGTATCGCCTGATATCGGAATCGGTAATTAAGAGTTGAACAATATCGGAATATCAGATATCGGCAAAAAAAGCCATTATCGTACATCTCTAATTAATTTTCTAAACACTTCTCCTTATCAAAACAAAAATAATCAATGTCTTTTAAAGACGCGATGCGACAAGAAGTTAAAGGGGAACATTATCACAATATCAGAAGGGTTAAAATCATTAAAAATCAGTTCCCAGTGGCTTATTATATTTTTCCGAAGTTTTTTTCAAAATGTTACCCATCACGCAATATCCCTAAAAAAAGCTTCAAAGTGCCTGATTTTAACCATCGTTATATACACCCGTCCATTTTCCTGTGACGTCACATAGTGAAGCCAACACAAACAAACATGGCGGAAAGAACAGCAAGCTATAGCGACATTAGCTCGGATTCAGACTCGGATTTCAGCGGCTTAAGCGATTCAACAGATTACGCATGTATTGAAACGGATGGTTGTAGTGTGGAGGCAGGTAGCGAAAACCAAATTGAAGAAGAAACTGAAGCTATTGAGCCATATCGGTTTGAACCGTATGCGAGCGAAACCGACGAAAACGACACGAGAGAAAGCGAGGACGAATTCGGCGATCGCCTTCTAGCCAACGATTGGTATGTGTTTGTTTGGCATTAAAGGAAACTAACAACTATGAACTAGGTTTACAGCATATGAAATACATTTGGCAACAACATGCACTTTGAGAGTGCAGACAGCCCAGTTTTCATCAATTAATAGATTCTGTAGACATACCCTCATCCGCGCTCTTTTCCTGAAAGCTGATCTGTCCAGTTTTGGAGTTGATGTCAGCAGGCCAGGGAAGCTAGGGTCGATAGGGGGTTTAGCTCGCTCGTCTGCGGGAACAAACTGCCGCCATTGCTTGCCGTGCTACCGAGGTCCTTTGTCCATGAATTGCTCACACACTCCGGCAGATTCAATGGGGGTCTGGCGGCAGATTTCTTTGACTTTATGGTTGGAAATGCATCTGCTTTGAGTGTCGCAGGATATCCACACATTCTTGCCATCTCTGTCGTAGCATAGCTTTCGTGGGTAAAGTGTGCGGAACAAATTTCGTCCAATTTCTTGCCACTTTGGCATCTTTGGGCCACTGGTGCAACTTGAATCCCGTCCCTGTTGGTGTTGTTACACCCTCCGACAACACACCGACGAGGCATGATGTCTCCAAGGTACGGAAAACAGTCGAAAAAAACGGAAAATAACAGAGCTGATTTGACTCGGTGTTTGAGAAAATGGCGGATTCCGAGAGCGAATATTAGAAAGGCGTTTAATTCGCCAAAATTCACTCGTTTAGAGTTCGGAAATCGGTTAAAAAAATATATTGTCTTTTTTCTGCAACATCAAGGTATATATTGACGCTTACATAGGTCTGCTGATAATGTTCCCCTTTAAAATGTATATTGTTTAATTACTGTATTACAAAATGTAATTAAGACCAAATCAATTGTAACACAATAGGAATGATGGACTTTGACCTCCTAATCATCTTTTTCCAAATGTTCCAAATAATAGCTAAATATTAGAATACCGTATTTTCCGCACTATTAGCCGCACCTAAAAACCACAAATTTACTCAAAAGCTGACAGTGCGGCTTATAACCCGGTGCGCTTTATATATGGATTAATATTAAGATTCATTTTCATAAAGTTTCGGTCTCGCAACTACGGTAAACAGCCGCCATCTTTTTTCCCCGTAGAAGAGGAAGTGCTTCTTCTTCTACGCAAGCAACCGCCAAGGTAAGCACCCGCCCCCATAGAACAGGAAGCGCTTCTTCTTCTACTGTAAGCAACCACCCGCCCCCGTAGAAGAAGAAGAAGCGCGCGGATATTACGTTTCATTTCCTTTGTGTGTTTACATCTGTAAAGATCCACAAAATGGCTCCTACTAAGCGACAGGGATCCGGTTCATGAAAAGACGCAATCTCTCCATCCGCACACGGACTACTATTTCACAGCAACTGCCTAAAGACTTTCAAGAAAAGCTGGCTACTTTCCGTGCATATTGTAAAAACAAGATAGCTGAAAAAAAGATCCGGCCAGAGAACATTATCAACATGGACGAGGTTCCACTGACTTTTGATATTCCTGTGAACCGCACTGTGGATACAACGGGAGCACGTACGGTGAATATTCGCACCGCAGGGAATGAGAAGTCATCCTTCACTGTGGTTCTAGCTTGCCATGCTAATGGCCAGAAACTTCCACCCATGGTGATATTCAAAAGGAAGACCTTGCCAAAAGAGACCTTTCCAGCCGGCGTCATCATAAAAGCTAACTCGAAGGGATGGATGGATGAAGAAAAGATGAGCGAGTGGTTAAGGGAAGTTTACGCGAAGAGGCCGGGTGGCTTTTTTCACGCAGCTCCGTCCATGTTGATATACGACTCCATGCGCGCCCACATCACGCTGGTTTTTAATATATTATTAAAGTTTGACTGACCTATCTGACTGTTTTTTTGACATTCCTTTAGCGCAGTTAGATGCGGCTTATAACACGGGGCGGCTTATAGGTGGACAAAGTTTTGAAATATGCCGTTCATTGAAGGCGCGGCTTATAACCCAGGGCGCCTTATGGTGCGGAAAATACGGTACTAAAATGATGGACTTTGACCCTGATGACCCATGATGGATGGTGTTTTTGTGGAATCCCTGCAAAGTTGCTGAAACACGTGACGCAGCATCTGTGCGCGCGCGCGCACACACACAAAGTAAACACAAACAACATGCCTGCTGAGCTTAGTTTACTCCTATCAGCTTCCTATGGCCACCCTGACTCTTTATTCAACGCTTTCATCATGACAGAGTGTGTGTGTGTGTGTGTGTGTGTGTGTGTGTGTGTGTGTGTCTGGGGGGTAGGGGGTTATAGGGTGGCATATAATGTAGATCAGGGGTGCTCACACTTTTTCTGCAGGCGAGCTACTTTTCAATTGATCAAGTCGTGGGGATCTACCTCATTCATATATCCATCCATCCATTTTCTACCGCTTATTCCCTTTGGGGTCGCGGGGGGCGCTGGAGCCTATCTCATACATATAATTTATATTTACCTATTTATGAAATATATGTTTTTGTTAACAAGTTAAAGGTGTTTAATGATAATGCAAGCATGTTTAACACATATAGTTAATATTGTTAATACATTAAAGGTGTTTAATGATAATACAAGCATGTTTAACACATATAGTTAATAAGTTAAAGGTGTTTAAAGATAATACAAGCATGTTTAATTATTTTTAAAGCCATTTTTCAGAACAAAATCAATGAATCGAAAAACGGACGCATTTTATGTTCCGTCCCAGTATTGCTTTCACACAACTATTTGGAATTATTTTAATTGGCAGTATTTAATCAACTGAAATATTTTCAAATAAATATCATTCAAAAACATCCCCCCAAAATATGCGTATTTGATTTTCAAATCATTAAAAAAAATAAGTTATTTGTTCCTGTACATGTGTGTTACATACCTGCCAACTTTTGAAATCAGAAAAACCTAGTAGCCAGGGTCCAGGACAAAGTCCTGGTGGGGGGTTCCCCGACGCAAAATGATTGATTGCATTCAGACAGGTTAAAATGTTGCTAAAACCATCACTTTTCTATCAGTCACAGTGACTTTTCAAAACAAAAATATTACAGCAAAAATCATATGGGTTGATTGACATGTTTATTCTGTAAACTAACTTCAATAGTTTGAAATTATTTTGACAGTTAATGCCAGTTATCCTGTCAACCTTTCACAAGACTTCAATTTGTTAATTGAAAGTAGAAACAGTATAAACACTTTTTACAGTAAACAAAAGGTAAAACAGTACTAAACAATTCCATTTAAAAAAAAATTAACTTTCTGTCCAAGCTTGTATAATCTACTGCCTTGTTCAATTGTAGAAAATATTATGTGCCTAAAATTCACATTTCTATCACAATTATCATACTGTAAACATGGTAAGCTAACTTCATTAAAATTAATAGTCCTGTCAATAGCATGGAATTACAATTCAAATGTAGTTTTTTTTGTAAGCCTTTCAAAAGAATTCAAAATATGAAAAATGAATGAAAATTAATTGAAGCCATCAGACACTTGAAAAGTGGCACATCACATCTCTAATGTAATCATTTGAACTTTTCAACAGAAATAGCACTGCAAAAATATTAAGGACATACTTCTGTATTTTGGTAGTTATGCTGTCAACATTTAACAAGATTTCTTCAACTTGGACTTGAAAGCATAAATAGTATAAAGACTTTTAACAGTATAACAGTACTAAACAATTCCAATAGATAACATTGGTGTCATTACCTTTTTGTGGCTAAAATCCAAATTTAGCAACGGCATTAGACTTGTGTTTTTTTGTCCCAACGTGGTCTTTTACATCGCTAATTCCTCCGCGTCCGATGGAAAAATCTTGTCTGCACAAGGTGCAATTCGCGTAGTTTTCACCCTTTTTGGAACGGATAATTATTCCCGGATAGGCTTTTGAATATTCTTCACGGAATGACTGCGGTTTTCTTTTCGGTTTAAGACTCGTTTGCGATTTTTCTCCGGCTGATTCCACGATCGTTCGCTCGTTTGGAAACAATGGCAACTGGTGCCTCGTGCTTGGCAGCGGTGCTATAAATAGCCTCGCGCATTTAAAAAAAATATATTTTTTTTAATTAATGAAAAACCGTATTTTTTGTCACTGCAACCGTAACCCGGAATAGGTTGATGAAAACCGTACTACCGTATTTTCCGCACTATAAGGCGCACCTAAAAACCACAAATTTTCTCAAAAGCTGACAGTGCGCCTTATAACCCGGTGCGCTTTATATATGGATAAATATTAAGATTCATTTTCATAAAGTTTCGGTCTCGCAACTTCGGTAAACAGCCGCCATCTTTTTTCCCGGTAGAACAGGAAGCGCTTCTTCTTCTACGCAAGCAACCGCCAAGGTAAGCACCCGCCCCCATAGAACAGGAAGCGCTTCTTCTTCCACTGTAAGCAACCACCCGCCCGCGTAGAAGAAGAAAAAGCGCGCGGATATTACCGTACGTTTCATTTCCTTTGTGTGTTTACATCTGTAAAGACCACAAAATGGCTCCTACCAAGTGACAGGGATCCGGTTCATGAAAAGACGCAATCTCTCCACCCGCACACGGATTACTATTTCACAGCAACTGATATTCCTGTGAACCGCACTGTGGATACAACGGGAGCACGTACGGTGAATATTCGCACCACAGGGAATGAGAAGTCATCCTTCACTGTGGTTCTAGCTTGCCATGCTAATGGCCAGAAACTTCCACCCATGGTGATATTCAAAAGGAAGACCTTGCCAAAAGAGACCTTTCCAGCCGGCGTCATCATAAAAGCTAACTCGAAGGGATGGATGAAGAAAAGATGAGCGAGTGGTTAAGGTAAGTTTAAGTTTACGCGAAGAGGCCGGGTGGCTTTTTTCAGCAGCTCCGTCCATGTTGATATACGACTCCATGCGCGCCCACATCACGCTGGTTTTTAATATATTATTAAAGTTTGACTGACCTATCTGACTGTTTTTTTGACATTCCTTTAGCGCAGTTAGATGCGGCTTATAACACGGGGCGGCTTATAGGTGGACAAAGTTTTGAAATATGCCGTTCATTGAAGGCGCGGCTTATAACCCAGGGCGCCTTATGGTGCGGAAAATACGGTAATTACGGGAAAACCGGAGTAGTTGGCAGGTATGGTGTTATTCCGGTTGCATGAGCGAGACACGTACACACGAACATACATCAATGTACACACAACTAAATGACATACAAGTTCATTCATTATTTACATGAAAAAAAAAGCTTTCAAAATAAAAGCCCTAGTCTTGCAATTTACTTATTGAAGGTCAAAGGCTGCAGGAAGAGTTGACGCTTGAACACACACACACACACACACACACACACACACACACACACACACACACACACACACACACTCCCAAACACACACACACACTCCCAAACACACGTACACACACTCCCATTAATCTCCTCCTTTATTTGTGTCACCATTCTCCACCCTGCTGAACAACAGACCGGAGTCATTTGCCATTGGCCTTCTGTGCATGTGTGTGTGTGTGTGTGTGTGTGTGTGTGTGTGTGCGTGTGTGCGGCCTCCAACAGGACGTGCTACCTTGTCTGCCTTCAGCCACAATGACCTTGTCGTCTATAAAACCATTAATTCTAACTCTGTCTGTCCATCTCTTTCCTCAAAGCCTCCATCTCTCAAACCCTGTCTCCCATGGTTCCACTTGAGTCTTTACGTGTGTGTGTGTGTGTGTGTGTGTGTGTGTGTGTGTGTGTGTGTGTGTGTGTGTGTGTGTGTGCGTGCACAAGGTCTCCCACGGCTGGGCAAGGCCAGCTTGCACGTGCCAGGTCTGGTAGAGGTGACACCTGACGTCTCGTGCCGAGATAATGAAGGCTTTTTAACTTTTACAAGCGGGCCCATATCAGATTTCCGCGACATGAGCCATCTTCAACGGGTCGCCACCCTCCATTTTACGCGCACTCGAGCGGCGTGGAACGTTCCCGTAAGGCCTTATTCTCATAATTATCATCATCATCATCATCATACCCACTGCCTAAGCGGTTGTAGTGTGCTTGTTTGTGTACATTAAGGTGACCAGGCCCAACTGTTCACTGTCATGGCCTACAGGGTTATTAAAAAATAAAAATAAAAATATATATACATAAACAAATAAATCTAAAAAACAAATAAACTATAAATGTAATATTTTTTTAAATGTTTAGTCAAATTTGATAATATATATTAAATAAATATAAATGCATTTTTAAGATACAAATGATAAAATACCTATTTCAATTTGTAGAATTTCTAAATATAAAATGTTTTGCGACTTACCTTTTTAAAAGTAAAATGTCAAACCCTTTGTGCAAGAAGCAAGGTCTAAGATACACTTAAAGCCCAAACAAATCAATTTACGAACAGAGGAAAACTATTTTTTTTAATTTTTTTTTATCAAAGTTGATTGGAATTTGTTTTTTAATGGTTGTGATCATTTGTAATTATAATGCTATATTTGGATTGTATTTAAGCATTTCTTTCAGAATAATGTACTTTTGTCAAACTTTGCAAGCATGTTTCCCCACATAAAATCTGTTTTCAATTTAAATTAGATTTTTTTAAATATTTCTAAAAAAAAATTAAAATTTTCAGGGGGTTTTACATAATATTTCAAAACAAAAACTTCATTAATTTCAAATGTGAATATCTTTCACACAATTTAAAAAAAAAACTAAATCTAAGTATAACATTATTATTTTTTGTGTTCAAGCTGAAAACGTACTTTATCTGATTTTAAGTGGCATTTATTTATTTTATGATTTATTTTCAAAATAAAAGCTGCTATTTTATAAATTTTTTCAAATGTATTTATTTTTTTAACATTTTTTCCCCCAAATAAGATTTTTTTTTTTGAAATAGTAAAGATTTTTGTCCCAGAATGTTAACCAATCACACATGAACTAATGCAGAAAAAATATTTTTTTACTCTTTTTTCAAAGGGAGTTTTCACACATTTTTATTAAAACCTCTTCCCAAAAAGTGATTTTGGGGATGTTAATACGCATTTCAAAATAAAAGCTCTTACTTGCAACTTGTTTAAAGGTGAACTGTCGATTTTGAACCTCACAAAACTAAATATATAGGCCTTATTATCATCATCATCATCATACCCACTGCCTAAGCGGTTGTAGTGTGCTTGTTTGTGTACATTAAGGTGACCAGGCCCAACTGTTAACTGTCATGGCCTACAGGGGCATTACAAAATAACAATAAAAAATAAAAATAAATATATATACATAAACAAACATATCTAAAAAACATATAAACTATAAATGTAATTTTTTTTAAATGTTTAGTCAAATTTAAAAATATATAAATAAATATAAATGCATTTTTAAGATACGAATGATAAAATACCTATTTCAATTTGTAGAATTTCTAAATATAAAATGTTTTGCAACTTACCTTTTTAAAAGTAAAATGTCAAACTTTGTGCAATAAGCAAGGTCTAAGATACACTTAAAGCCCAAACAAATCAATGTACGAAGTTGATTGGAATTTGTTTTTTAATGGTTGTGATCATTTGTAATTATAATGCTATATTTGGCTTGTATTTAAGCATTTCTTTCAGAATAATGCACATTTGTCAAACTTTGCAAGCATGTTTCTCCGAATAAAAGCTGTTTTTAATTTAAATTAGATTTTTTTAAATATTTCTAAAAAATAAAAAAAATACTTAAAAACTTCATTTCAGGAAGGTTTTTTTTTGTTTGTTTTTGGGTTTTTTTTGCATAATATTTCAAAACAAAAACTTCATTAATTTCAAACGTGAACATTTTTTTTGTGTTCAAGCTGAAAACTATCTGATTTTAAGTGGAATTTATTTATTTTATGATTTATTTTCAAAATAAAAGCTGTTATTTTATCAATTTTTTCAAATGTATTTTTTTATTTTTTTTTTATTTTCCCCCAAATAAGATTTTTTTTTTTGAAAAAGTAAAGATTTTTGTCCCAGAATGTTAACCAATCACACATGAACTAATACAGAAAAAAAACATTTTTTTATTTATTTTTCAAAGGGAGTTTTCACGCATTTTTATTAAAACCTCTTCCCAAAAAGTGATTTTGGGGATGTTAATACGCATTTCAAAATAAAAGCTCTTACTTGCAACTTGTTTAAAAGGTCAACTGTCGATTTTGAACCTCACAAAACTAAATATATAGGCCTTATTATCATCATCATCATCATAACCACTGCCTAAGCGGTTGTAGTGTGCTTGTTTGTGTACATTAAGGTGACCAGGCCCAACTGTTAACTGTCATGGCCTACAGGGGCATTACAAAATAAAAATAAAAATATATATACATAAACAAACATATCTAAAAAACACATAATCTATAAATGTAATATTTTTTTAAAATGTTTAGTCAAATTTAAAAATATATAAATAAATATAAATGCATTTTTAAGATACAAATGATAAATAAAATACCTATTTCAATTTGTAGAATTTCTAAATATAAAATGTTTTGCGACTTACCTTTTTAAAAGTAAAATGTCAAACCCTTTGTGCAAGAAGCAAGGTCTAAGATACACTTAAAGCCCAAACAAATCAATGTAGGAAGTTGATTGGAATTTGTTTTTTTAATGGTTGTGATCATTTGTAATTATAATGCTATATTTGGATGGTATTTAAGCATTTCTTTCAGAATAATGCACATTTGTCAAACTTTGCAAGCATGTTTCCCCAAATAAAAGCTGTTTTTAATTTAAATTAGATTTTTTTAAATATTTCTAAAAAATGAAAAAAATACTTAAAAACTTTTTTGTTTTTGAGGGGGTTTTACATAATATTTCAAAACAAAAACTTCATTAATTTCAAACGTGAATATCTTTCACGCAATTAAAAAAAAAACTAAATCTAAGTATACATTTTTTTTGTGTGTTCAAGCTGAAAATATACTGTATCTGATTTTAAGTGGAATTTATTTATTTTATGATTTATTTTCAAAATAAAAGCTGCTATTTTATAAATTTTTTCAAATGTATTTATTTTTTTAACATTTTTTTCCCCAAATAAGATTTTTTTTTAGAAAAAGTAAAGATTATGTTAACCAATCACACATGAACTAATGCAGAAAAAATATTTTTTTACTCTTTTTTCAAAGGGAGTTTTCACACATTTTTATTAAAACCTCTTCCCAAAAAGTGATTTTGGGGATGTTAATACGCATTTCAAAATAAAAGCTCTTACTTGCAACTTGTTTAAAGGTGAACTGTCGATTTTGAACCTCACAAAACTAAATATATAGGCCTTATTATCATCATCATCATCATCATAACCACTGCCTAAGCGGTTGTAGTGTGCTTGTTTGTGTACATTAAGGTGACCAGGCCCAACTGTTAACTGTCATGGCCTACAGGGGCATTACAAAATAACAATAAAAAATAAAAAATAAAAATATATATACATAAACAAACATATCTAAAAAACAAACTATAAATGTAATTTTTTTTTAATGTTTAGTCAAATTTAAAAATATATATTAAATAAATATAAATGCATTTTTAAGATACAAATGATAAAATACCTATTTCAATTTGTAGAATTTCTAAATATAAAATGTTTTGCGACTTACCTTTTTGAAAGTAAAATGTCAAACCCTTTGTGCAAGAAGCAAGGTCTAAGATACACTAAAAGCCCAAACAAATCAATGTACGAAGTTGATTGGATTTTGTTTTTTAATGGTTGTGATCATTTGTAATTATAATGCTATATTTGGATTGTATTTAAGCATTTCTTTCAGAATAATGCACATTTGTCAAACTTTGCAAGCATGTTTCTCCAAATAAAAGCTGTTTTTAATTTAAATTAGATTTTTTTAAATATTTCTAAAAAATGAAAAAAATACTTAAAAACTTTTTTGTTTTTGAGGGGGTTTTACATAATATTTCAAAACAAAAACTTCATTAATTTCAAACGTGAATATCTTTCACGCAATTAAAAAAACAACTAAATCCAAGTATAACATTTTTTTGTGTGTTCAAGCTGAAAACATACTGTATCTGATTTTAAGTGGAATTTATTTATTTTATGATTTATTTTCAAAATAAAAGCTGTTATTTTATCAATTTTTTCAAATGTATTTATTTATTTTTTTTAATTTTTCCCAAATAAGATTTTTTTTTAGAAAAAGTAAAGATTTTTTTCACACATGAACTAATGCAGAACAAATATTTTTTTACTTATTTTTCAAAGGGAGTTTTCACGCATTTTTATTAAAACCTCTTCCCAAAAAGTGATTTTGGGGATGTTAATACGCATTTCAAAATAAAAGCTCTTACTTGCAACTTGTTTAAAAGGTCAACTGTCAATTTTGAACCTGACGAAACTAAATATATAATGAAATATGATTCAATTGATTAAAAATAGTTTAGTTTGGGTTTTTTTTAATAGTTTTTAAATATAAAGAAAAACTAATGGAATTATGTTTACAGCCGATATGAATTTGATTTTAAGCATTTTTTTTTTTTAAACAGTTCATTCAGATACACTTATACACTTACTTTAGTTATCTGTTATTTCAACTTTTATACACTTACTTTAATTATCTGCTATTTTAACTTTTATACACTTACTTTAGTTATCTGCTATTTTAACTTTTATACACTTACTTTAGTTATCTGCTATTTTAACTATTACACACTTACTTTAGTTATCTGCTATTTTAACTATTACACACTTACTTTAGTTATCTGCTATTTCAACTTTTATACACTTACTTTAATTATCTGCTATTTTAACATTTATACACTTACCTTAGTTATCTGCTATTTCAACTTTTATACACTTCACAAGAAAGGATGGGGCGAGGTACACCCCTTTGTCCACAACTGTGTGAGCAAATAGTCAAACAGTTTAAGAACAACGTTTCTCAAAGTGCAATTGCAAGAAATTTAGGGATTTCAACATCTACGGTCCACCTTCGATCCCTCAGACGGCACTGTATCAAAAACCGACATCAATCTCTAAAGGATATCACCACATGGGCTCAGGAACACTTCAGAAAACCACTGTCGCTAAATACAGTTGGTCGCTACATCTGTAAGTGCAAGTTAAAGCTCTACTATGCAAAGCCAAAGCCATTTATCAACAACACCCAGAAACGCCGCCGGCTTCTCTGGGCCCGAGATCATCTAAGATGGACTCATGCAAAGTGGAAAAGTGTTCTGTGGTCTGACGAGTCCACATTTCAAATTGTTTTTGGAAATACTCGACATCGTGTCATCCGGACCAAAGGGGAAGCCAACCATCCAGACTGTTATCGACGCAAAGTTCAAAAGACAGCATGTGTGATGGTATGGGGGTGCATTAGTGCCCAAGACATGGGTAACTTACACATCTGTGAAGGCACCATTAATGCTGAAAGGTAGATACAGGTTTTGGAACAACATATGCTGCCATCTAAGCGCCGTCTTTTTCATGAACGCCCCTGCTTATTTCAGCAAGACAATGCCAAGCCGCATTCAGCACGTGTTACAACAGCGTGGCTTCGTAAAAAAAAAAAAAAAGAGTGCGGGTACTTTCCTGGACCGCCTGCGGTCCAGACCTGTCTCCCATCAAAAATGTGCGAAGCGTAAAATACGACAGCGGAGATCCCGGACTGTTGAACGACTGAAGCTCTACATAAAACAAGAATGGGAAAGAATTCCACTTTCAAAAGCTTCAACAATTAGTTTCCTCAGTTCCCAATCGTTTATTGAGTGTTGTTAAAAGAAAAGGTGGTGAACATGCCCTTTTTCCCAACTACTTTGGCACGTGTTGCAGCCATGAAATTCTAAGTTGTTTATTATTTGAAAAAATATATATAGTTTATGAGTTTGAACATCAAATATGTTGTCTTTGTAGTGCATTTAATTGAATATGGGTTGAAATGGATTTGCAAATCATTGTATTCCGTTTATATTTACATCTAACACAATTTCCCAACTCATATGGAAACGGGGTTTGTAGTAAGGCGATCATTTTTACATTTGGGTACTTTTTTTTAATTAAAAAGCTCTTTCAGGGCATTTTACTTGTTTAATAATGCATGCCAGACTCACACTTACATAAACAAATGTATATAACAATAAGATATGTATTTAATCATCTATTTTAATATTGATGATGTCATATATCAAACAAAAATGTAAGTAATACTAGAAATAAAAAATTTATAAATGTATAACACAATGATAAAAACGGCCATGCAGTGAGTTGCTTAAAAGTCCCTCTTGGGGGTTTAGGAGGGAGTAAAAAAAACAACAATAAAAACATCCCTCCTCAATGCCCTCCACCACCTCCTCAACTCACCTTTTTCCTCTCCTTTCATTGGCTGAGGCTTCTTTCCATAATAAAAGGAACCTGTGGAACTAATCCTTGCAAATCTCCTGTGCTTCTTTTCTATGCTCTACCTCCAGGCTACACAGCACCACTGAAAATCCCCCCCATTTGCATGCCTAAACTGCACTAACTGTGAATAAACCCTTTTAGCTGCTAATGTCATAACATCTCCATTTCAGGGAGGGGGAGGGGGGGGTCTTCAGAGATTCGAGCAAACTCTCCCTCCTCTCTCTTTCTCTCTCCCTCTCCTCCTCTCACAAGTACAATTGGGCCCACATAGAGATGCTTATCAAGGCACATCTAAAGTGAGGTCAGCGCCGATATGGAAGTGAAGCTCTGATGACAAGCTGATAAGGCCACACACACTCACACACACACACACACACACACACATGCACACACTCATTAGCGGAACCAGTCCATGAAAATGATGCGGAACATGATTGTAATTTAGATAGGCACCATTCTGCTCTTGCACGAGGGGACCAAGCGCAGTGTATACGCTCAACAGCAGGCACAATATAGGCTACACCAATCATTAGCAGGTGTCCTCCTATAAGTACTTGGGTTTTTGTTTTGATTCCCAGTCAACTTGGGCCAACCAAGTTGACTCTGTTTGCTCCCGTATTAACCAGCGCCTGCACTTTGTAAGCAATATCTTGATGTTGTTTTCCATCCATCCATCTTCTTCCGCTTATCCGAGGTCGGGTCGCGGGGGCAGCAGCCTAAGCAGGGAAGCCCAGACTTCCCTCTCCCCAGCCACTTCGTCCAGCTCCTCCCGGGGGATCCCGAGGCGTTCCCAGGCCAGCCGGGAGACATAGTCTTCCCAACGTGTCCTGGGTCTTCCCCGTGGCCTCCTACCGTGCCCTAAACACCTCCCTAGGGAGGCGTTCGGGTGGCATCCTGACCAGATGCCCGAACCACCTCATCTGGCTCCTCTCCATGCGGAGGAGCAGCGGCTTTACTTTGAGCTCCCCCCGGATGGCAGAGCTTCTCACCCTATCTCTAAGGGAGAGCCCCGCCACCCGGCGGAGGAAACTCATTTCGGCCGCTTGTACCCGTGATCTTGTCCTTTCGGCCATAACCCAAAGCTCATGACCATAGGTGAGGATGGGAACGTAGATCGACCGGTAAATTGAGAGCTTTGCCTTCCGGCTCAGCTCCTTCTTCACCACAACGGATCGATACAGCGTCCGCATTACTGAAGACGCCGCACCGATCCGCCTGTCGATCTCACGATCCACTCTTCCCCCACTCGTGAACAAGACTCCTAGGTACTTAAACTCCTCCACTTGGGGCAGGGTCTATAAGTTGGTGTATTACCTGATTCTGATGACTTGCATTGATTGTAATCAGACAGTAGTGATGATAACGTCCACGTTTTCAAATGGAGGAGAAGAAAATGTCCTCCTTTCTGTCTAATACCACATGAAAGTGGTTGGTTTTTGGCATCTTATTTGTCCAGCTTCCATATTCGTTTTTATACACTTTACAAGAAATACATTGGCGGCAAACTCCGTAGCTTGCTAGCTTGTTTGCGCTGGCTTTCGGAGACTCTTGTTTTGAAAGCGCAAGCGCGATGGAGTGGCACTTTTATTGTGAAGACAGGAACTGTGCAGTCAGTCTTTAGGCTTTTGACGGGATGTACGATTGAAATAAAAAAGGGTATTTTTAACTTCACACTTTTGATTGATTGATTGAAACTTTTATTAGTAGATTGCACAGTACAGTACATATTCCGTACAATTGACCACTAAATGGTAACACCCCAATAAGTTTTTCAACTTGTTTAAGTCAGGTCATGTGACCGCCTGGCTCTGTTTGATTGGTCCAATGTCACCAGTGACTGCATCTGATTGGTGGAACGGAGTGAACGTCACCAGTGACTGTATTTGTTGAAACGCAGGCACTATGAAGGTCTGTCTGACAGACCAAAACAAACAAAGCGTGCATTAACAGATCGATAAAAATTAGTAGCAAGTAGCGAGCTGTATGTAGATAAAAGTAGCGGAGTAAAAGTAGCGTTTGTTCTCTATAAACATACTCAAGTAAAAGTAAAAGTATGTTGCATTAAAACTACTCTTAAAAGTACAATTTATCCCAAAAGTTACTCAAGTAGATGTAACGGAGTAAATGTAGTGCGTTACTACCCACCTCTGCCCGTGACCCACACCACATACTTCATAGTGAAATTGTGTTGATGCCAAATGGTAAACGGTACAGAACAGCAACATACAAACTCAACAGGTATAGATTTTCCTGTGTCCCACTGGCAATCAAAGCACTTAACAACTAGGGGTGTAACGGTACACAAACATTTCGGTTCGGTACGTACCTCGGTTTAGAGGTGACGGTTTGGTTCATTTTCGGTACAGTAAGAAAACAACAAAATATAAATTTTTTGGTTATATATTTACCAAATTTGCAAAATCTTCCACCAAAAATATTTTTCTTTTGTTATGTTTTTGTTTAAGAAGGGGAACCGGAGGGTGTGTTCCAACTATCGTGGGATCACACTCCTCAGCCTTCCCGGTAAGGTCTATTCAGGTGTACTGGAGAGGAGGCTACGCCGGATAGTCCAACCTCGGATTCAGGAGGAACAGTGTGGTTTTCGTCCTGGTCGTGGAACTGTGGACCAGCTCTATACTCTCGGCAGGGTCCTTGAGGGTGCATGGGAGTTTGCCCAACCAGTCTACATGTGCTTTGTGGACTTGGAGAAGGCATTCGACCGTGTCCCTCGGGAAGTCCTGTGGGGAGTGCTCAGAGAGTATGGGGTAACGGACTGTCTGATTGTGGCAGTCCGCTCCCTGTATGATCAGTGCCAGAGCTTGGTCCGCATTGCCGGCAGTAAGTCGGACACGTTTCCAGTGAGGGTTGGACTCCGCCAAGGCTGCCCTTTGTCACCCATTCTGTTCATAACTTTTATGGACAGAATTTCTAGGCGCAGTCAAGGCGTTGAGGGGATCTGGTTTGGTGGCTGCAGGATTAGGTCTCTGCTTTTTGCAGATGATGTGGTCCTGATGGCTTCATCCGGCCAGGATCTTCAGCTCTCGCTGGATCGGTTCGCAGCCGAGTGTGAAGCGACTGGGATGAGAATCAGCACCTCCAAGTCCGAGTCCATGGTTCTCGCCCGGAAAAGGGTGGAGTGCCATCTCCGGGTTGGGGAGGAGATCTTGCCCCAAGTGGAGGAGTTCAAGTACCTCGGAGTCTTGTTCACGAGTGAGGGAAGAGTGGATCGTGAGATCGACAGGCGGATCGGTGCGGCGTCTTCAGTAATGCGGCCGCTGTATCGATCCGTTGTGGTGAGGAAGGAGCTGAGCCGGAAGGCAAAGCTCTCAATTTACCGGTCGATCTACGTTCCCATCCTCACCTATGGTCATGAGCTTTGGGTTATGACCGAAAGGACAAGATCACGGGTACAAGCGGCCGAAATGAGTTTCCTCCGCCGGGTGGCGGGGCTCTCCCTTAGAGATAGGGTGAGAAGCTCTGTCATCCGGGGGGAGCTCAAAGTAAAGCCGCTGCTCCTCCACATGGAGAGGAGCCAGATGAGGTGGTTCGGGCATCTGGTCAGGATGCCACCCGAACGCCTCCCTAGGGAGGTGTTTAGGGCACGTCCGACCGGTAGGAGGCCACGGGGAAGACCCAGGACACGTTGGGAAGACTATGTCTCCCGGCTGGCCTGGGAACGCCTCGGGGTCCCACAGGAAGAGCTGGACGAAGTGGCTGGGGAGAGGGAAGTCTGGGCTTCCCTGCTTAGGCTGCTGCCCCCGCGACCCGACCTCGGATAAGCGGAAGAAGATGGATGGATGGATGGATGGATGGATTAAAAAATAGAACATTGTGGTGGTTTTAAAGGCAGAATTACAGGTACACATGCATGAAGGTGTACCTAAAATTGTTAGTAGCGGTAGGTGGTCACACCTGATAAAACTATTAAATTTGCTGTTTTAGCTCACCTTAGTGGGATTCTTTTCAAAAGGAAATCACAGCTTTAGCTCCGTTTTATCTCAATCCCGAACACAATCTCTGCGCGGCATAACGACAAGTCCAAAGGTGGCAGATTAAAGAAAGCTCTCATACAAAAAAAAACAGAAGCCTGAAGCTGTATCTTACTATTAGCGGGATCTAATTGGCTGGCGGTGTGGCCCGTATTCTCCAAAGCAGGCACCAGTAAACCCCCCAACAGAACCTTAGCACGTTTCATGTTCTACTGATTTACATTAAGGCACAAAAAGCAAGACACAGACACATAGAACTAGAGGACATAGACGACATCACAGGCACAGGAGGCAGCGAGAGATGACAGAGTATCGCATTAATGGTCCAATTACATCAAGTAAAGACTGCTTCTGCTGCCCCCCCACACTCAGACATCGCTCGCATCACACACACATTTACACACACACACCGCCGCCTCGTCTTCCTCAAGAGCGGGAGGGTTCATGTGAATAATATTAACTTCAAAATGATTTTTTTTTTTTTTTTTGGAAAGCCATCTGATCAAGCTGTGCAGCACTGTACATCATCATGTGACACACCTTCTCCGATACATTACAAACACACCTCCATGTGCTGACACACAACACACGGTCATATCAGGAGGAGGAATTTAAAACACTGCCAAACTACAGCTAATACTGCCGCAGCAACCGCTAGTAGAATAATATTACAACTGCTTTTTGTACCATTGCCGCTATAACTGTTATTATTGTACAAACCCCGTTTCCATATGAGTTGGGAAATTGTGTTAGATGTAAATATAAACGGAATACCCGTATTTTCCGCACTATTAGCCGCACCTAAAAACCACAAATTTACTCAAAAGCTGACAGTGCGGCTTATAACCCGGTGCGCTTTATATATGGATTAATATTAAGATTCATTTTCATAAAGTTTCGGTCTCGCAACTACGGTAAACAGCCGCCATCTTTTTCCCCCGTAGAAGAGGAAGTGCTTCTTCTTCTACGCAAGCAACCGCCAAGGTAAGCACCCGCCCCCATAGAACAGGAAGCGCTTCTTCTTCTACTGTAAGCAACCACCCGCCCGCGTAGAAGAAGAAAAAGCGCGCGGATATACCGTACGTTTCATTTCCTTTGTGTGTTTACATCTGTAAAGACCACAAAATGGCTCCTACTAAGCGACAGGTTTCCGGTTCATGAAAAGACGCAATCTCTCCATCCGCACACGGACTACTATTTCACAGCAACTGCCTAAAGACTTTCAAGAAAAGCTGGCTACTTTCCGTGCATATTGTAAAAACAAGATAGCTGAAAAAAAGATCCGGCCAGAGAACATTATCAACATGGACAAGGTTCCACTGACTTTTGATATTCCTGTGAACCGCACTGTGGATACAACGGGAGCACGTACGGTGAATATTCGCACCACAGGGAATGAGAAGTCATCCTTCACTGTGGTTCTAGCTTGCCATGCTAATGGCCAGAAACTTCCACCCATGGTGATATTCAAAAGGAAGACCTTGCCAAAAGAGACCTTTCCAGCCGGCGTCATCATAAAAGCTAACTCGAAGGGATGGATGAATGAAGAAAAGATGAGCGAGTGGTTAAGGTAAGTTTACGCGAAGAGGCCGGGTGGCTTTTTTCACGCAGCTCCGTCCATGTTGATATACGACTCCATGCGCGCCCACATCACGCTGGTTTTTAATATATTATTAAAGTTTGACTGACCTATCTGACTGTTTTTTTGACATTCCTTTAGCGCAGTTAGATGCGGCTTACAACACGGGGCGGCTTATAGGTGGACAAAGTTTTGAAATATGCCGTTCATTGAAGGCGCGGCTTATAACCCAGGGCGCCTTATGGTGCGGAAAATACGGTACTTTTTTAATGTCAAGACTTGATCCTTGGATTTTGTTTTTCTGGAAGGCGACGGAAAGTTGGCTCGGGCGAGACGGGAATGTGAGTACATAATTCTTTACTACTATCAAAAAAGTACAAACGAAAAGCGCGCTCTGTGGCGGAGAACAAACTATGAAACCAAAAAGACTATATCCTAGCAACGCCAATGGGTGACACCCTACTAATGGGTGTGTGCGACTGTTGGATGACTGCTTGAACAGTGACTGAAAAGCCAAACAGGTGTGCCTAATATTCTATGAAATCATGTCAAGATGGGTCAATATGTTTCTACCTTGTCTTATACGGTTTTTCCAATCCAAGTGGCTTTACTGGACCCCCTGCCAGGTGCTGCCAGGCCTTTTTAGGGCGTCACTGGACAGCCAATATCTGATTCAGTTTGAGTAGCTCTTGATTCATCCCATATCCATCACTTACTTATTCTTAGGCCACTAGCTTTTCCCCCCCTCCCTCCCTTGCATCCATTCAAATCAATATTGCAGAGCCCAGTTGTGAGTGTGGGCAGGGGCGCTCTTCAAAGTGCCAATTGGTCCAACCATCTGCGGCCCCCCCTCGCTGTCATCGCTCGAATCCCGCCCTTAGTAACAAGCCACGGCGCGGCCAATCTGTGCTGTGATTCGGCGACCGGGTCCCCGCCGACTGGGAAAGGAGCATCATCAAAACTATTCTGTGTTGCCATGGCGATAGAAACCTCAATAAGTTGTTCGTGTGTGTTTCCAGGCTCACGAGGCAGTTTTATCCGTGGTGAGCGGGTGGTTGCTGAGTGGCGTGGATGCGCCAACATGTTCCTCTTGCACGCCCATGTGGTGTAGGCCTATTTATTTGTCTGGATGCAATGTGTGTACTTGAACCAACACACTTTCTTCAATTTGTGTGGTAAGACTAGTCCAACATTACTGCCGTCTCTTACCTCATGTTGTGTTTCATTCTTTTCACGAGGCAGGAACAGTAGTACCGTATTTTTCGGACTATAAGTGGCAGTTTTTTTCATAGTTTGGCCGGGGGTGCGACTTATACTCAGGAGCGACTTATGTGTGAAATTATTAACACATTATAGACCTCCGATTTCAGGAGGTGGGGGGGTGGTTGTGGGACGGGGCGTGGTTGGGGGCGTGGCTAAAAGGGGAGGAGTATATTTACAGCTAGAATTCACCAAGTCAAGTATTTCATATATATATATATATATATATATATATATATATATACACTAGAGATGCGCGGATAGTCAATTATTTAATCCGCAACCGCATCAGAAAGTCGTCAACCATCCGCCATCCACCCGATGTAACATTTGATCAGAACCGCACCCGCCCGCACCCGCCCGTTGTTATATATCTAATATAGACGATGCAAGGCATTAGTGAGGTTATAAAGCTTTTGCCTGTTAAAGAAAGGAGACTGATCCAATGCAGCACAGACATTCGCGTGCCACGCTGTCACGACCCAGACGCACACCAGTGCGCAATCATATGGGAGCCGCGCTGAGCGCACCTCCAAGCGCGTCTCGCTGCCGGCGACGGCCGGGTATATGGGCCCGACGCTCCAGCGCCATCCATTTTCAGGGCTAGTTGATTCGGCAGGTGGGTTGTTACACACTCCTTAGCGGGTTCCGACTTCCATGGCCACCGTCCTGCTGTCTATATCAACCAGGGTGAGCCCCACCCCTTTCGTGAGCGCACTCAAGCGGAGTGACCCCTGTTACGAGCCCCCGGCCACGGGGGTGGCGGGCAGGTAAGCTGCTTACCTGCTGCGCGTGACGCCGGCCGCGGCGAAGGCGGACGAGGCGGGGTGTCGGTGCGGTGGGCGCGGTGGTGACCCTGGACGTGCGTCGGGCCCTTCTCGCGGATCGCCTCAGCTACGGCTCCCGGTGGGGCCCTCTCGGGGGAAGGGGCCTCGGTCCCGGACCCCGGCGAGGCGTCCCTTCACCGCTCCGTAAAAGTGTCCATCTCTTTTTTTTTTTTTCTTCTGTTGTGGCATATGCTGCAGGTGCCTGCTCGTTTTTCGTATGTGGGTAACAACATTTAACTATGTATATATATTTCCCAATTGGTTTAACTGCCACCCGCCTGAATCTATTTAAAATCAAATTTTTTTTTATTTCAACCGCCCGACCCGACCCGCGGATAAAATCTAATTTTTTTTTATTTCATCCGCCCGATCCGCGGATAATCCGCGGACTCCGCGGTTGTGCCCGCAAACCGCGCATCTCTAATATACACACATAACACATAACACTCATCTACTCATTGTTGAGTTAAGGGTTGACTTGTCCATCCTTGTTCTATCCTCTGTCACTATTTTTCGAACCATGCCGAACACCCTCTCTGATGATGCATTCTGCTTCGTCTCCTGGTTGTGCGCGCAGTTGTGCACCGCACTCTCTAAAAGCCCTAGATGTTATTGTCACATATGCATGTACAGTAGATGGCAGTATTGTCCTGTTTAAGAGTGTCACAACATTGCTGTTTACGGCAGACGAACTGCTTTACGGTAGACGAAAACGTGACTGCTGTTGTTGTGTGTTGTCGCCACGCTGGGAGGACGTTAATGAAACTGCCTAACAATAAACCCAAATAAGAAACCAAGAACTCGCCCTCCGTCATTCTATAGTTATAACGTGATTGGGCAGGCACGCTGTTTATATTGTGGAGGACCTGAGTCCGCCTGAATTTCGGGAGATTTTCGGGAGAAAATTTGTCCCGGGAGGTTTTCGGGAGAGGTGCTGAATTTCGGGAGTCTCCCGGAAAATCCGGGAGGGTTGGCAAGTATGGACTAGACGTATAAGATTTCATGGGATTTAGCGATTATATTGTTTGGTAAACGTATAGCATGTTCTATATGTTATAGTTATTTGAATGACTCTTACCATAATATGTTACGTTAACATACCAGTTGGTTATTTATGCCTCATATAACGTACACTTATTCAGCCTTTATTTATTTTAAATTGCCTTTCAAATGTCTATTCTTGGTGTTGGCTTTTATCAAATACATTTCCCCCAAAAAATGCGACTTATACTCCAGTGCGACTTATATACAAACCCCGTTTCCATAAGAGTTGTGTTAGATTTAAATATAAACGGAATATAATGGGTGGCGGGGCTCTCCCTTAGAGATAGGGTGAGAAGCTCTGTCATCCGGGGGGAGCTCAAAGTAAAGCCGCTGCTCCTCCGCATCGAGAGGAGCCAGATGAGGTGGTTCGGGCATCTGGTCAGGATGCCACCCGAGCGCCTCCCTAAGGAGGTGTTTAGGGCATGTCCGACCGGTAGGAGGCCACGAGGAAGACCCAGGACACGTTGGGAAGACTATGTCTCCCGGCTGGCCTGGGAACGCCTCGGGATCCCCCGGGAGGAGCTGGACGAAGTGGCTGGGGAGAGGGAAGTCTGGGCTTCCCTGCTTAGGCTGCTGCCCCCGCGACCCGACCTCGGATAAGCGGAAGAAGATGGATGGATGGATGGATGGACGGAATATAATGATTTGCAAATCCTTTTCAAGCCATATTCAGTTGAATGCACTACAAAGACAACATATTTGATGTTCAAACTGATAAAAACAATTTATTTTTGCAAATAATCATTAACTTTAGAATTTGATGCCAGCAACACGTGACAAAGAAGTTGGGAAAGGTGGCAAAAAATACTGATAAAGATGAGGAATGCTCATCAAACACTTATTTGGAACATCCCACAGGTGTGCAGGCAAATTGGGAACAGGTGGGTGCCATGATTGGGTGTAAAAGTAGATTCCATGAAATGCTCAGTCATTCACAAACAAGGATGGGGCGAGGGTCACCACTTTGTCAACAAATGCGTGAGCAAATTGTTGAACAGTTTAAGAAAAACCTTTCTCAACCAGCTATTGCAAAGAATTTAGGGATTTCACCATCTACGCTCCGTAATATCATCAAAGGGTTCAGAGAATCTGGAGAAATCACTGCACGTAAGCACCTTCCATCCCTCAGGCTGTACTGCATCAACAAGCGACATCAGTGTGTAAAGAATATCACCACAAGGGCTCAGGAACACTTCATAAAACCACTGTCAGTAACTACAGTTGGTCGCTACATCTGTAAGTGCAAGTTAAAACTCTCCTATGCAAGGCAAAAACCGTTTATCAACAACACCCAGAAACGCCGTCGGAGTAGTAGCCGTAACCTGTATTTGAACAAAAGTCTACTAACAGACCACAACAATAAAGAGTTCACCATCCTGAATAATTTCTGGAGTAAGACCGGTCTGGAAGAGGCTCCAGCTATCCCAAGGCGTTGGATCACTCCTATATGCACTAAATTAGTCCGATTTCTCAAATAGTTAAATAAGCCTCCTACAACCTATGGAAACACATTAATCCGATTGCGTTCGGTCTTTGAAAAATCGGACTAACACCTGGATTATGCAATTGGAAACCAGATCCATCCATCCATCCATTTTCTACCGCTTATTCCCTTCGGGGTCGCGGGGGGCGCTAGAGCCTATCTCAGCTACAATCGGGCGGAAGGCGGGGTACACCCTGGACAAGTCGCCACCTCATCGCAGGGCCAACACAGATAGACAGACAACATTCACACTCACATTCACACACTAGGGACCATTTACCGTATTTTCCGCACTATGAGGCGCACCTAAAAACCACAAATTTTCTCAAAAGCTGACAGTGCGCCTTATAACCCGGTGCGCTTTATATATGGATAAATATTAAGATTCATTTTCATAAAGTTTCGGTCTCGCAACTTCGGTAAACAGCCGCCATCTTTTTTCCCGGTAGAACAGGAAGCGCTTCTTCTTCTACGCAAGCAACCGCCAAGGTAAGCACCCGCCCCCATAGAACAGGAAGCGCTTCTTCTTCTACTGTAAGCAACCACCCGCCCGCGTAGAAGAAGAAAAAGCGCGCGGATATTACCGTACGTTTCATTTCCTTTGTGTGTTTGCATCTGTAAAGACCACAAAATGGCTCCTACTAAGCGACAGGGATCCGGTTCATGAAAAGACGCAATCTCTCCATCCGCACACGGATTACTATTTCACAGCAACTGATATTCCTGTGAACCGCACTGTGGATACAACGGGAGCACGTACGGTGAATATTCGCACCACAGGGAATGAGAAGTCATCCTTCACTGTGGTTCTAGCTTGCCATGCTAATGGCCAGAAACTTCCACCCATGGTGATATTCAAAAGGAAGACCTTGCCAAAAGAGACCTTTCCAGCCGGCGTCATCATAAAAGCTAACTCGAAGGGATGGATGAAGAAAAGATGAGCGAGTGGTTAAGGTAAGTTTAAGTTTACGCGAAGAGGCCGGGTGGCTTTTTTCACGCAGCTCCGTCCATGTTGATATACGACTCCATGCGCGCCCACATCACGCTGGTTTTTAATATATTATTAAAGTTTGACTGACCTATCTGACTGTTTTTTTGACATTCCTTTAGCGCAGTTAGATGCGGCTTACAACACGGGGCGGCTTATAGGTGGACAAAGTTTTGAAATATGCCGTTCATTGAAGGCGCGGCTTATAACCCAGGGCGCCTTATGGTGCGGAAAATACGGTAGTGTTGCCAATCAACCTATCCCCAGGTGCATGTCTTTGGAGGTGGGAGGAAGCCGGAGTACCCGTAGGGAACCCACGCAGTCACGGGGAGAACATGCAAACTCCACACAGAAAGATCCCGAGGCCGGGATTGAACTCACGACTACTCAGGACCTTCGTATTGTGAGGCAGATGCACTAACCCCTCTTCCACCGTGCTGCCCGGATACCAGATCGCTCTCTGTAAATAAACTCCGAACCTCTGCCGGCTTCCCTATGGACTGGACTCTAACATTATCATGAATGTATCAATTTAATATCTGTACCCACTCGGCATCCATTGCAGACGGTCACCCAGGAGGGGGGTCCCCACATCTGCAGGCCTTTCCCAAGGTTTCTTCGTTTTCCCTTTAGGGCTTTTCCCTTTCCTGGATGTGGGTTCAGATCAGGGGATGTCGTGCTTTGAGAAGCCCTTTGATGCATTTGTGATTGAGGGCTATAAAAATAATCTGTGATTTGATTGATCTCCAATGTCTTTCCCAAGGGTCCTGAAGACTTCCGACCATTGATGTACCCTTGAGCCAAAGTCTATTGGGTTGGAAAACACATTTCTGGTGTCTTATCAGACTGGGACCACTTGTCACAAGGGAGCGCCAAACAAGTATTCCACTTCTGACACCAACTGTCACGCAGGTGTTAAGTGTGGAAAATTTGCTCATGAACTAAAACATCAAGGGGGAAGGCCTTTTAAGGACAAATTTCGGAACAGTTTTAACGGGTTTGGAGGTTGCGTTTTCCCTCAGGATAAGGGATATCACGATGGACGTGGGGATGCTGGGTAAAAACTGCAGTACGTCATTACTAGCTGGGCTCCATGTTCAACATGACCGCACTGCCGGCATCATTTAAACGAGTGCCTTCCTGTACACAACGCTGTCCTCCTGTCACACCCCGCAAACCCCCAAAATCATCATCCTTTTTTCACTTCAACCCCGCCACCCTAAAATCCCCCAAGCACGCGGCGACATGGCAGACAGGCAACGACACAGACAGGTGACCGTAAACAATTAATCAACATGGTGACACCTCTGCATCTGGCAGGCCCAACATGGGAAGGGGGGAGCTGTCAGCTAGCAAAACAAAGCAGCCCCCCCCCAACACACATATACAGCAAAAACAACACACACACACACACACACACACACACACACACACACACACACACACACACACACACACACACACACATACAAGCTGAAACTTGGAGAGTTGCAAGACATTCCAATTTTGAGTTTCCACCTGCCTAATTTTGTCATAAAGATTACTCACTACCAAATGGAAGAAAACATCTACATTTTGAAAAACACACTTCAAAATGTGTCAATATAAAGTGAATTTTTACGCAATTTTGAGTTACCGCCTACATCATTTTGTACTTAATATTATTTACTAGGGGTGTAACGGTACGTTTATTTGTATTGAACCGTTTCGGTACGGCAGTGACGTGCGGTCACTAGAGGCAGGTGAGGCAGAGCCTCACCTGCCATCATGGAAAGAAAAAAAATGTAAAAAGAAAAAAACAATTTTAATTGTTATATGTATCCAGTGATTATACTATGAAGTTATTTTCCATTTAACTTCACCAGTTTTCGATTATTTTTATTCAAAATCGCTGAATTTTCACATTTGCCGTTCAAATACTGAGAAGAGACGGTGCGGTGAACAGCAGCCAGTTGAGGCACGTCACTTAGTGCCTCAACATGGATTGCGCAATGACTGGGCTAACTGCTGGCCTGCTGTGCAGTGAGACCGTATTGCTATATGAACTATATTATACATTTCCATAGTTTAGTTAGCTGAGGTATATAATGTACAGTGTATTTTGTCAACAACTGTATGTGTGTAAAGTATTTCTTGTGCTGAGCGATCATAAAACTGCTGCGAAGACGCACTGGCTGAGGCTCGCGTAACCTCGCCTCCTGGTGCCGGTTAAGGCACCTCCGCCGCAGACTGTACCCCCCAACAAGAGCGCCACACCAACCAAAGCCCACACCCAAACCCTCCACGTGCAAGACCAAATCCACCCAAATAAAGTCACTTAACAAGAAGCCAAAAAGTGCAAAAACAACAATGCTCGCGCCGGAGGAGCCGTGAACGACTGCAGGGACACAACATTAGGTACACCTGCAGACTGCAGCACGGATTTCATATTTCATTCATTCACAACTCCTCCAACACGAACACCACTGTTCTTGACTTATAAATAAAGGTAAGACCATAATAACCTTTTTTTTAATTAAATGTGCTTTTTTGTGTGCTACAGTTTGTATGTGTAAAGTTAAAGTTAAGTTAAAGTACCAATGATTGTCACACACACACTAGGTGTGGTGAAATTTGTCCTCTGCATTTGACCCATCCCTTGCTCACCCCCTGGGATGTGAGGGGAGCAGTGGGCAACAGCAGTGACTTCCAAGCCTTGATGCTGAGTGCCAAGCAGGGAAGAATGCTGGTATGAGCTTTTAAACATAACCCGTTAACTGCTGCCAATCAAATGGTGAATAAGATACTCTTTAGGGTTCATATGTTTGTAAATCTGACTGTGATGAAGTCAGTGCCTCACCAGCCATCAACCTCACGTCACTGAAATTATACCCCTTTTGTCAATAGGATTTGGTTGCATATTTCTTATAAGCGCTTTGTCATGCATTAAAACTTGCTCTTATATGCAGAAAACTTATTTATATTATACATTTCTGCACTGCAAAAAGTGAAATCTAAGTAAGATGGAATATGTCAAATAAGGGTGATATTTGCTTATTTTCTGATAAGATAATTCTTCTCACTAAGCAGATTTTATGTTAGAGTGTTTTACTTGTTTTAAGTGTTTTGCTCCTAAACGATCTCAGTAAGATATTACAGCTTGTTGCTGAGATTTGATGACCTATATTGAGTAAAACATGCTTGAAACTAGAATATCAAGTGTTGCAAAGCTGTGTCATCAACACTCACAAGTATAAAACTACTTTTTTAAAGTCATTTCTTATTTCAAGCATGAAAAAAAAAAACATTTAACATGTGACATTTCAAACAAGTGTGTACAGAAATAGTTCATGCATATTCATATAAATTCTTCAAAATTACAATTAAAAAAAATGTGTCCGGGGGCCAGGCTGTATATATGTGCACTAATTGACTGAAAGAGCACACACTTGACGCGATGATGTCATGTTATCCATGGAAAAATGCAACAAAACTACTTTTTTAAAGTAATCATTTCTTATTTTAAGCATGAAAAAAAACATGATTTTGACACAATTGTGTCTCATAATTAAAACAGATGACAGCCAAATGGACTTTGCTGTTTTATTTTCAATGAAACAATAGAAAATAGGTACTCATATAGTAGTACAGTTGGCACAGTACAGTAAACTGACAGTTAATATTTAAACATTTTACATTTCAAAATTACAATAAAAAATGTTTTTATATTGTATATATGCGCACTAATTGACTGAAAGAGCACGCACTTGACGCGATGATGTCATGTTATCCATGGAAAAATGCATTTTTAGACAATATGATTTGCCTGAGTGGCTAGGAGACCCCGAGAGTAACAAGCGCTTGCCTTGTTGCCTTTCCATTAAGAACAATAAATTAGTTTTTAGTGTAAGTTTGCTGGTTTCAAGAAATGTAATATCATTATGTCAAGATAATGGCACTAGCATTTACTTCATTTAAGAATATTTTTCAACATATTGAGCAAAAAAGGTCTCTTTTTTCTACCAAGAAAAGTGCACTTGTTATTAGTGAGAATATACTTATTTTAAGCTATTTTTGGTTTCATTGAGGTTAGCTAATTAGGGCCCGCATGGGCCATTGCATAAGGACTCCCAAAGGGAGTCCTTATGCAATGGGACACAAGGACCTATTGAATTTGTAAGGTTTTATTATTCTTTATTTTTCTTCCGCCACCTCTTTGAGCACTAATTTGACCCACTTAACATGCTTCAAAACTCACCATATTTGACCCACACATCAGGACCTGCGAAAATTGTCTTTTAATAAAAAAAAAAACGAACCCCAAAACTCAAAATTGCGCTCTAGCGCCCCCTAGGAAAAAGAAAACTAGACTGCCTGTAACTCCCACTAGGAAGGTCGGAGAGACATGAAACAAAAACCTCTATGTAGGTCTGACTTAGACCTAGTTCTCATAATTGTATATCCTCGGGCAAAAATCACACTTAGGACGAAAACTGGACAAAAGTATTGGGACACTTACGCTGGACAAAAGTATTGGGACACTTATGGCAACTACTTGACAAAAGTTTTGGGACACTTAGGACTAAAACTGGACAAAAGTATTGGGACACTTGGGACTAATACTTGACAAAAGTATTGGGACACTTAGGACGAAAACTGGACAAAAGTATTGGGACACTTAGGACTAAAATTGGACAAAAGTTTTGGGACACTTCGGACTAACACTAGACAAAAGTATTGGGACACTTAGGACTACAACTGGACAAAATTATTGGGACACTACACTGGACACAAGTATTGGGCCACTTGGGATTAAAACTTGACAAAAGTATTGAGCCACTTGGGACTAAACCTTGACAAATGTATTGGTAGTCTGGACAAAAGTATTGGGACACTTAGGACTACAACTTGACAAAAGTATTGGGACACTTAGGACTAAAACTGGACAAAAGTTTTGATACACTTTGGACTATAACTGCACAAAAATATTGGGACACTTAGGACAGAACTTGACAAAAGTATTGGGCCACTTGGGACTAAAACTTGACAAAAGTATTGGGCCACTTGAGACTAGTGGCCTAGTGGTTAGAGTGTCCGCCCTGAGATCGGTAGGTTGTGAGTTCAAATCCCGGCCGGGTCATATCAAAGACTATAAAAATGGGACCCATTACCTCCCTGCTTGGCACTCAGCATCAAGGGTTGGAATTGGGGGTTAAATCACCAAAAATGATTCCCGGGCGCGGCCACCGCTGCTGCTCACTGCTCCCCTCACCTCCCAGGGGGTGATCAAGGGTGATGGGTCAAATGCAGAGAATAATTTCAATCATTGGTACTTTAACTTTAACTTTTAAAACTTGACAAAAGTATTGGTAGTCTGGACAAAAGTATTGGGACACTTAGGACTACAACTTCACAAAAGTATTGGGAAACTTAGGACTACCACTGGACAAAAGTATTGGGACGCTTAGGACGAAAACTGGATTAAAGTATTGGGACACTTACACTGGACAAAAGTATTGGGACACTTAGGACTACAACTTGACAAAAGTATTGGGACACTTAGGACTACAACTTCACAAAAGTATTGGGAAACTTGGGACTACCACTGGACAAAAGTATTGGGACGCTTAGGACGAAAACTGGATTAAAGTATTGGGACACTTACACTGGACAAAAGTATTGGGACACTTAGGACTACAACTTGACAAAAGTATTGGGACACTTAGGACTACAACTTCACAAAAGTATTGGGAAACTTGGGACTACCACTGGACAAAAGTATTGGGACGCTTAGGACGAAAACTGGATTAAAGTATTGGGACACTTACACTGGACAAAAGTATTGGGACACTTAGGACTACAACTTGACAAAAGTATTGGGACACTTAGGACTACAACTTCACAAAAGTATTGGGAAATTTAGGACTACCACTGGACAAAAGTATTGGGACGCTTAGGACGAAAACTGGATTAAAGTATTGGGACACTTACACTGGACAAAAGTATTGGGACACTTAGGACTACAACTTGACAAAAGTATTGGGACACTTAGGACTACAACTTCACAAAAGTATTGGGAAACTTAGGACTACCACTGGACAAAAGTATTGGGACGCTTAGGACGAAAACTGGATTAAAGTATTGGGACACTTACACTGGACAAAAGTATTGGGACACTTAGGACTACAACTTGACAAAAGTATTGGGACACTTAGGACTACAACTTCACAAAAGTATTGGGAAACTTGGGACTACCACTGGACAAAAGTATTGGGACGCTTAGGACGAAAACTGGATTAAAGTATTGGGACACTTACACTGGACAAAAGTATTGGGACACTTAGGACTACAACTTCACAAAAGTATTGGGAAACTTGGGACTACCACTGGACAAAAGTATTGGGACGCTTAGGACGAAAACTGGATTAAAGTATTGGGACACTTACACTGGACAAAAGTATTGGGACACTTAGGACTACAACTTGACAAAAGTATTGGGACACTTAGGACTACAACTTCACAAAAGTATTGGGAAACTTGGGACTACCACTGGACAAAAGTATTGGGACGCTTAGGACGAAAACTGGATTAAAGTATTGGGACACTTACACTGGACAAAAGTATTGGGACACTTAGGACTACAACTTGACAAAAGTATTGGGACACTTAGGACTACAACTTGACAAAAGTATTGGGACACTTAGGACTAAAACTGGGCAAAAGTTTTGATACACTTTGGACTATAACTGCACAAAAGTATTGGGACACTTAGGACAGAACTTGACAAAAGTATTGGGCCACTTGGGACTAAAACTTGACAAAAGTATTGGGCCACTTGAGACTAAAACTTGACAAAAGTATTGGGACACTTAGGACTACAACTTCACAAAAGTATTGGGAAACTTAGGACTACCACTGGACAAAAGTATTGGGACGCTTAGGATAAAAACTGGATTAAAGTATTGGGACACTTACACTGGACAAAAGTATTGGGACACTTAGGACTACCACTGGACAAAAGTATTGGGACACTTAGGACTACAACTTCACAAAAGTATTGGGAAACTTAGGACTGCCACTGGACAAAAGTATTGGGACGCTTAGGACGAAAACTGGATTAAAGTATTGGGACACTTACACTGGACAAAAGTATTGGGACACTTAGGACTACAACTTGACAAAAGTATTGGGACACTTAGGACTACAACTTCACAAAAGTATTGGGAAACTTAGGACTACCACTGGACAAAAGTATTGGGACGCTTAGGACGAAAACTGGATTAAAGTATTGGGACACTTAGGACTACAACTTGACAAAAGTATTGGGACACTTAAGACTACCACTGAACAAAAGTATTGGGACACTTAGGACTAAAAGTAGGCAAAAGTATTGGGACACTTAGGACTACCACTGGACAAAAGTTTTGGGACACTTACACTGGACAAAAGTATTGGGACACTTAGGACTACAACTTGACAAAAGTATTGGGACACTTTGGACACTTACACTGGACAAAAGTATTGGGACACTTACGCCTAAACTTGACAAAAGTATTGGGACTCTTAGGACTACAACTGGACAAAAGTATTGGGACACTTCGGACTACCACTTAACAAAAGTATTGGGACACTTAGGACTAAAACTGGACAAAAGTATTGGGACACTTAGGACTACCACTGGAAAAAAGTATTGGGACACCTACACTGGACAAATGTATTGGGACACTTAGGACTACCACTGGACAAAAGTCTTGGGACACTTACACTGGACAAAAGTATTGGGACACTTACGCCTAAACTTGACAAAAGTATTGGGACTCTTAGGACTACAATTGTACAAAAGTATTGGGACACTTTGGACTACCACTTAACAAAAGTATTGGGACACTTAGGACTAAAACTGGACAAAAGTATTGGGACACTTAGGACTACCACTGGAAAAAAGTATTGGGACACCTACACTGGACAAATGTATTGGGACACTTAGGACTACAACTTGACAAAAGTATTGGGACACTTAAGACTACCACTGAACAAAAGTATTGGGACACTTTGGACTAAAAGTAGGCAAAAGTATTGGGACACTTAGGACTACCACTGGACAAAAGTTTTGGGACACTTACACTGGACAAAAGTATTGGGACACTTAGGACTACAACTTGACAAAAGTATTGGGACACTTTGGACACTTACACTGGACAAAAGTATTGTGACACTTATGCCTAAACTTGACAAAAGTATTGGGACTCTTAGGACTAAAACTGGACAAAAGTATTGGGACACTTCGGACTACCACTTAACAAAAGTATTGGGACACTTAGGACTAAAACTGGACAAAAGTATTGGGACACTTAGGACTACCACTGGAAAAAAGTATTGGGACACCTACACTGGACAAATGTATTGGGACACTTAGGACTACCACTGGACAAAAGTCTTGGGACACTTACACTGGACAAAAGTATTGGGACACTTACGCCTAAACTTGACAAAAGTATTGGGACTCTTAGGACTACAATTGGACAAAAGTATTGGGACACTTTGGACTACCACTTAACAAAAGTATTGGGACACTTAGGACTAAAACTGGACAAAAGTATTGGGACACTTAGGACTACCACTGGAAAAAAGTATTGGGACACCTACACTGGACAAATGTATTGGGACACTTAGGACTACAACTTGACAAAAGTATTGGGACACTTAAGACTACCACTGAACAAAAGTATTGGGACACTTTGGACTAAAAGTAGGCAAAAGTATTGGGACACTTAGGACTACCACTGGACAAAAGTTTTGGGACACTTACACTGGACAAAAGTATTGGGACACTTAGGACTACAACTTGACAAAAGTATTGGGACACTTTGGACACTTACACTGGACAAAAGTATTGTGACACTTATGCCTAAACTTGACAAAAGTATTGGGACTCTTAGGACTAAAACTGGACAAAAGTATTGGGACACTTCGGACTACCACTTAACAAAAGTATTGGGACACTTAGGACTAAAACTGGACAAAAGTATTGGGACACTTAGGACTACCACTGGAAAAAAGTATTGGGACACCTACACTGGACAAATGTATTGGGACACTTAGGACTACAACTTGACAAAAGTATTGGGACACGTACTACTAAAACTGGACAAAAGTATTGGGACACTTAGGACTAGCACCTGCCAAATACGCGGGCCCGACCAACGCTGCTTGCAGCTTTAATTTTACTTGTTTTGGAAAGTCTTGACAAGCCAAATTTTCTTGTTCTATTGGCAGATCATTTTGCTTAGTTCAAATAAAATACCCCCTCTCTTCTTGTTTTTGAACACTGACTTTTTGCAGTGTGCAGCTTTGTCAATAGAGGGTCTATAGTTGCATTATACCTACGCGTGCTTTTCAAACTTAAGGGTTATTTAGAGATTTCGGCCATTTCACCAACGGGGGGCCATTAGCTGCATGCGTTTTTTTTTGGAGGGGACTCGTTGTTGTTGATATTAAAGAGCCGGGGGAAAGGAAGATTATGCCCCTGCATCAACACTCCTGGGGATTCTAATAACAATGCTGGGGTCCCAGGGAGCCACGGAGGTGCGAGAGCTGTCAGGGCCTTTGTTTCAAGGGCCCACTCATTACATTACAATCCTAAAGATAAGGCCCCTTCATGGGAGACAGAAAAAACCACGGAGGAGGAGCTATTGTTCCTCACTGCATGCTCACCTCCACGCTTTTGTAAAGCTGCAGGAAACGCGCTCCTGTGAGATGAACGGCCTTTAGGAAGGAAAATAAAGGGGGGGGGGGGGGATAAACGGCACACAAATAAAGAGTGGGTCTTATTCTATAAAGGTGATCATTACTCTGCCGGTAGGAAACTTGTGTGATGAGAGCTGAAGGGGAGGTGACATGCGTCGGGCGAGGGTGCATGTTTGTGAGGATTTGGGCTCTTTTTGGGGTGTTTGTGAGGCGGGGGGGGGGGGCTGCCTCTCACACATCATATTGCAAGTGTCACATGTGAATGTTATGACAAATGAGACACACATGACAGAGGGGAGAAGTAGGTGCGAATTGGGAAGTGAAGGGCCTCTCTAGGGAGTAGAAGTGTGTGTGCGTGTGTTAGGCCTGGGGGGTGGAGGTGGGGCTGTCACCAAATTACTAAATCAACAGTCTTTGTTAGAAAAAAAGCTACTGATTTTTTACATCTAATAAGGTAAAAATGCACCGAGGTGGAACCCGCTTACCGTATTTTTCGGACTATAAGTGGCAGTTTTTTTTCATAGTTTGGCCGGGGGGTGCGACTTATACTCAGGAGCGACTTATGTGTGAAATGATTAACACATTATAATATTATTTATCTCATTTACGTAAGAGACTACATTGCAAAAAGTGAAATCTAAGTAAGATGAAATATGTCAAATAAGGGTGATATTTGCTTAT
The DNA here is from genome assembly GCF_033978685.3 of Nerophis lumbriciformis. NCBI lineage: Eukaryota > Metazoa > Chordata > Actinopteri > Syngnathiformes > Syngnathidae > Nerophis > Nerophis lumbriciformis. The sequence continues at coordinate 44,728,321 of NC_084560.2, forward strand.
TTTCTGTCTAAGACAGAGGTGCTCACACTTTTTCTGCAGGCGAGCTACTTTTCAATTGATCAAGTCGTGGGGATCTACCTCATTCATATATATCATTTATATTTACTTATTTATGAAATAAATGTTTTTTGTTAATAAGTTAAAGGTGTTTAATGATAATGCAAGCATGTTTAACACATATAGTTAATATTGTTAATAAATTAAAGGTGTTTAATGATAATACAAGTATGTTTAATACATATAGTTAATATTGTTAACAAGTTAAAGGTGTTTAAAGATAATGCAAGCATGTTTAATACATATAGTTAATATTGTTAACAAGTTAAAGGTGTTTAATGATAATACAAGCATGTTTAATACATATAGTTAATATTATTAATAAGTTAAAGGTGTTTAAAGATAATACAAGCATGTTTAATACAAATAGTTATTATTAATAAGTTAAAGGTGTTTAAAGATAATGCAAGCATGTTTAACACATATAGTTAATATTGTTAATAAATTAAAGGTGTTTAATGATAATACAAGTATGTTTAATACATATAGTTAATATTATTAATAAGTTAAAGGTGTTTAAAGATAATGCAAGCATGTTTAACACATATAGTTAATATTGTTAACAAGTTAAAGGTGTTTAATGATAATACAAGCATGTTTACCACATATAGTTAATATTGTTAATAAATTAAAGGTGTTTAATGATAATACAAGTATGTTTAATACATATAGTTAATATTGTTAACAAGTTAAAGGTGTTTAAAGATAATGCAAGCATGTTTAATACATATAGTTAATATTGTTAACAAGTTAAAGGTGTTTAATGATAATACAAGCATGTTTAACACATATAGTTAATATTATTAATAAGTTAAAGGTGTTTAAAGATAATACAAGCATGTTTAATACATATAGTTAATATTATTAATAAGTTAAAGGTGTTTAAAGATAATGCAAGCATGTTTAACACATATAGTTAATATTGTTAACAAAATTAAAGGTGTTTAATGATAATACAAGCATGTTTAACACATATAGTTAATATTGTTAATAAGTTAACGGTGTTTAAAGATAATGCAAGCATGTTTAACACATATAGTTAATATTGTTAACAAGTTAAGGTGTTTAAAGATAATGCAAGCATGTTTAATACATATAGTTAATATTGTTAACAACTTAAAGGTGTTTAATGATAATACAAGCATGTTAATATTATTAATAAGTTAAAGGTGTTTAAAGATAATGCAAGCATGTTTAACACATATAGTTAATATTGTTAATAAATTAAAGGTGTTTAATGATAATACAAGCATTTTTAATACATATAGTTAATATTATTAATAAGTTAAAGGTGTTTAAAGATAATACAAGCATGTTTACCACATATAGTTAATATTGTTAATAAATTAAAGGTGTTTAAAGATAATGCAAGCATGTTTAACACATATAGTTAATATTGTTAACAAGTTAAAGGTGTTTAATGATAATACAAGCATGTTTAACACATATAGTTAATATTGTTAATAAATTAAAGGTGTTTAATGATAATACAAGTATGTTTAATATATATAGTTAATATTGTTAACAAGTTAAAGGTGTTTAATGATAATACAAGCATGTTTAATACATATAGTTAATATTATTAATAAGTTAAAGGTGTTTAAAGATAATACAAGCATGTTTACCACATATAGTTAATATTGTCAATAAATTAAAGGTGTTTAAAGATAATACAAGCATGTTTAACACATATAGATTCCTTTCTTTCATGAAGACAAGAATATAAGTTGGTGTATTACCTGATTCTGATGACTTGCATTGATTGGAATCAGACAGTGGTGCTAAAAACGTCCGCATTTTCGAATGGAGGAGAAAAAAATCCTCCTTTCTGTCCAATACCACATGAAATTGGTTGGTTTTTGGCATCTTATTTGTCCAACTTCCATACTCCTTTGTATACACTTTACAAGAAATACATTGTCGGCAAACTCTGTAGCTTGCTAGCTTGTGCACGCCAGCTTTCTGAGACTCTTATTTTGTTAGCGCAACTGTGCAACTGTGCAGTCGGTCTTTGGAGTTTTGACGACAGGTACGGCGCCAGAGTCTGTTGAAATAAAGTGTTTCTCGCCTTCCAGTCGGTAATTTTAATGAGCCGGCAGCAGCCAGCGTCATCTCAGAAGACCCTCGGGTGCCGTGAATGTCAATCAAGTGACGAAAGTGACGTCATAGTGAAGATTTATGATCGCTCATTTTTAGGACTATTTTTTTAATGCCTGGCTGGTGATCGACTGACACATCCTCCGCGATCGACCGGTAGCTCGCGATCGACGTAATGAGCACCCCTGGTCTAAGATAATTCTTCTCACTAAGCAGATTTTATGTTAGAGTGTTTTACTTGTTTTAAGTGTTTTGCTCCTAAATGATCTCAGTAAGATATTACAGCTTGTTGCTGAGATTTGTTGACCTATATTTAGTAAAACAGTGGTTCTTAACCTTTTTCAGTGATGTACCCCCTGTGAACATTTTTTAAATTCAAGTACTAGTTTCTATGTAACTGTTTTTATATTGTTTTACTTTCTTTTTTATTCAAGAAAATGTTTTTAATTTATTTATCTTGTTTTATTTTATTAATTTTTTTTTAAATTACCTTATCTTCACCATACCTGGTTGTCCAAATTAGGCATAATAATGTGTTAATTCCACAACTGTATATATCGGTTGATATCGGAAACGGTAATTAAAAAGTTGGACAATATCGGAATATCGGATATCGGCAAAAAGTCATTATCGGACATTCCTAGTTGTGAGTTAGCTTTTTGGGATCCAGCGGATGATGGAACCTATTCAAACTATTTAAAAATGTCTGCACTTTAAAACGCATAAATAATTCAAACGTGGTTATAAATGTTTTTTTATTTATTTAAATATTTCGATAGCTCAATTAATTTTTCGGGGTACAGTTGTTAGTGCAATTGAAACAATTTGAAATATATCCACTATCCTTATGCGTTTGTACAGAAATAGTTCATGCACATTCAGGTAAATTCTTCAAAATTACAATTTAAAAAAATGTGGCCGGGGGCCGGGCTGTATATATGCGCACTAATTGACTGAAAGAGCACGCACTTGACGCGATGATGTCATGTTATCCATGGAAAAATGCATTTTTTAGACAATATGATTTGCCTGAGCGGCTAGGAGACCCCGAGAGTAACAAGCGCTTGCCTTGTTGCCTTTCCATTAAGAACAATCAATTAGTTTTTAGTATAAGTTTGCTGCTTTCAAGAAATGTAATATCATTATGTCAAGATAATGACACTAGCATTTAAGAATATTTTTCAATATATTGAGCAAAAAGGTCGAATTTTTATTTATTTTTACCAAGAAAAGTGCACTTGTTATTAGTGAGAATATATTTATTTTAAGCTATTTTTGGGTTCATTGAGGTTAGCTAATTTTACTTGTTTTGGAAAGTCTTGACAAGCCAAATTTTATTTTTCTATTGGCAGATAATTTTGATTAGTTCAAATAAAATACCCCTCATTTTTGTATTTTTTTGTCTTGTTTTTGAACACTGACTTTTTGCAGTGTAATTTTCAGGTATTAAGGATTTCCGACTGCTTGGAATAAGGGTGGGGGGGCGTATTTGGTGCAACCATTTTAAAACATCACGACCACTTCCACGATGAAAATGGTGGCATTGGTTACCCGCTTTGGCCTGGCTCCAACGCGTCCATAACATGGAAACGTCTGGAGAAAGGAGCCGTGCGCTAAGCTTGAGCCGAGCCCAAGCTGTGCGTCTGAAAGAGAGGCCCGAATCCGCGCTCACAGCCGGGGCGGGCTTAGGCATACCGCCGCACTGGAAACCTTGGAAACGGTCGAAGAAGATGGCGGCGGGGAAGAAGGAGAAGCGTTGAACGGCGATTCGGTGGGTATTCGGAAGTGTTTTCACCGCAAGCCAGAAGGTGTAAAAGTGGGTACATTCGGTGAAATGTGTTGGTGATGACTATAGCATGATTGCTGTTAACGCTGATATATGTTTAAAAGAAGAAGAAGAAAAAAAGCGGGGATGCTGTGGGGGTGTGACAACAAAACCTCTGTGGGCGGTACATGGCAGCAAAACAGAGCTGGGACCAGCTTGTGTTGACTAAGACGATTAAGACCAAACCTTACCTAACGTCTGCGAAGCAAAAGATGAGATGAGATGTTGATATAATAATAATAAACACAAAGTGACAACACTTAACCACGCGTGATTAGGGGCGTGGTTAAGATATATATATATATAAAAAATACCTGACTTTCAGTGAATTCTAGCTATATATATATATATATACATATATATATACATATATATACATATATATACATATATATATATATATATATAAATAAAAGAAATACTTGAATTTCAGTGTTCATTTATTTACACATATACACACACACATAACACTCATCTACTCATTGTTGAGTTAAGGGTTGAATTGTCCATCCTTGTTCTATTCTCCGAGGGTGGGATTACATAAATTATCTTCTTCCCACTCCCTTTCAGGCAAAACTGGACAATCATGCATTACATACTATACATTACCTTTTGCACTACCGTATTTTCCGGAGTATAAGTCGCACAGGCCAAAAATGCATAATAAAGAAGGAAAAAAAACATATAAGTCGCAATTTTGGGGGAAATGTATTTGATAAAAGCCAACAGCAAGAATAGACATTTGAAAGGCAATTTAAAATAAATGAAGAATAGTGAACAACAGGCTGAATAAGTGTACGTTATATGAGGCATAAATAACCAACTGGTATGTTAACGTAACATATTATGGTAAGAGTCATTCAAATAACTATAACATATAGAACATGCTATACGTTTACCAAACAATCTGTCACTCCTAATCGCTAAATCCCATGAAATCTTATACGTCTAGTCTCTTACGTGAATGAGATCAATAATATTATAATGTGTTCATCATTTCACACATAAGTTGCTCCTGAGTATAAGTCGCACCCCCGGCCAAACTATGAAAAAAACTGCCACTTATAGTCCGAAAAATACGGTATATTAATTTATATTCTTTTGTGTTGTCAACTTTGTACTTTTTTTTGTTATTATTTTTTATGTCATTCGGGAAGTTTGGAAATATTGACCATTTTTAGACTATTCAAAGTTGCACATCGTCCATGGGAATTAATGGGAATATATGGGAATTATTGGGAATATATGTAAATGAATGGGAATTAATGGGAATATATGGGAATTAATTGGAATATATGGGGATATATGGGAATATATGGGAATTAATGGGAATTAATGGGAATATATGGGAATTTATGGGAATTTATGGGAATATATGGGAATTAATGGGAATATATGGGAATTAATGGGAATATATGCTCCAGCGCCCCCCGCGCCCCCAAAGGGAATAAGCGGTAGAAAATGGATGGATGGATATGGGAATTGATGGGAATTTATGGGAATATATGGGAATGAATAGAAATTAATGGGAATATATGGGAACTAATGGAATTATATGGGAATTAATGGGGATATATGGGAATTTATGGGAATATATGGGAATTAATGGGAATATATGGGAATTAATGGGAATATAATAATAATAACTGGGATTTATATAGCGCTTTTCTAAGTACCCAAAGTCGCTTTACATGTAGAACCCATCATTCATTCACATATGGGAAATAATGGGAATATATGGGAATATATGGGAATTAATGGGAATATATGGGAAATAATGGGAATATATGGGAATATATGGGAATTAATGGGAATATATGGGAAATAATGGGAATATATGGGAATATATGGGAATTAATGGGAATTAATGGGAATATATGGGAATTGATGGGAATTTATGGGAATATATGGGAATGAATGGAAATTAATGGGAATATATGGGAATTGATGGGGATATATGGGAATATATGGGAATTAATGGGAATATATGGGAACTAATGGAATTATATGGGAATTAATGGAGATATATGGGAATTTATGGGAATATATGGGAATTAATGGGAATATATGGGAATTAATGGGAATATATGGGAAATAATGGGAATTAATGGGAATATATGGGAATTAATGGGAATTAATAGAAATATATGGGAATTGATGGGAATTGATGGGAATTTATGGGAATATATGGGAATGAATGGAAATTAATGGGAATATATGGGAATTGATGGGGATATATGGGAATATATGGGAATTAATGGGAATATATGGGAACTAATGGAATTATATGGGAATTAATGGAGATATATGGGAATTTATGGGAATATATGGGAATTAATGGGAATATATGGGAATTAATGGGAATATATAGGAAATAATGGGAATATATGGGAATATATGGGAATTAATGGGAATATATAGGAAATAATGGGAATATATGGGAATTAATGGGAATATATGGGAATTGATGGGAATTGATGGGAATTTATGGGAATATATGGGAATGAATGGAAATTAATGGGAATATATGGGAATTGATGGGGATATATGGGAATATATGGGAATTAATGGGAATATATGGGAACTAATGGAATTATATGGGAATTAATGGAGATATATGGGAATTTATGGGAATATATGGGAATTAATGGGAATATATGGGAATTAATGGGAATATATGGGAAATAATGGGAATATATGGGAATTAATGGGAATATATGGGAATTAATGGGAATATATGGGAATTGATGGGAATTTATGGGAATATATGGGAATGAATGGAAATTAATGGGAATATATGGGAATTGTAGGTTGATTGGCAACACTAAATGGTCCCTAGTGTGAATGTTGTCTGTCTATCTGTGTTGGCCCTGCGATGAGGTGGCGACTTGTCCAGGGTGTACCCCGCCTTCCGCCCGATTGTAGCTGAGATAGGCTGCAGCGCCCCCCCGCGACCCCAAAGGGAATAAGCGGTAGAAAATGGATGGATGCCTGAAATAAATAAATACATGAAAAAAAAAAAATTAAAGCAGAGTAATACATTTTATTTTTTTAAGTATGAGGGTAAAAATCTAAATAAAATGCTTACTTTTAAGACATTTAACAAATGGATAAATAATAAGAAATGCAAAATAATATTTATAAATCAAAAAGATGTGCTAAAAGGTTGTCTAATCTGATAATTTGACAGTAGTCAGCCATTATTTTCTTCTTTTTTTTTTTTAACCTAGCGGTAGTTTTAATTGTGTGCTCACCCTGGCAATGCGTTCTGAGCCGTGTTTGAACGGCAGCTGATGTTTCCTGGTTGTGTGCATTAACCTTTGCAGTGGTATTTAATTAAAAAGGTCCACACCTGTACCACCCGGCCCCCCCCCCCGGACCTCTCCTATTCTCTTCAGCACAGCCAAGTCTAACTATAGCTAACGAGACACGGCGTATGTCCGTGACAATTAGTATGACCTTAAAGACGCCATCGCTCTCCCCTTTGCCCTGTGGACATGACGCTTCCTTCTACTCCTCCTCTCTGACCCCTCCGGGTGGCCATGCACGCCCCTTCGCTCACTCAGTGGGGACCAAATGATGATTATCACTCCACGGGGCACCCGAGGGACCACTTCGGGACATAAGTAGAGGTCGCGGGTGTCCGAGGTTCCTCGAAGTTGGCTCCTAATGTCCGAACCTTGATCATCACAGCATTTTCGTGGGTTCAACTCAGCTCAGATCCGACTGTTCCAAAAGGAACTCTGTAGTCCTTTTACAAACCCCGTTTCCATATGAGTTGGGAAATTGTGTTAGATGTAAATATAAACGGAATACCGTATTTTCCGCACCATAAGCCGCCCTGGGTTATAAGCCGCGCCTTCAATGAACGGCATATTTCAAAACTTTGTCCACCTATAAGCCGCCCCGTGTTGTAAGCCGCATCTAACTGCGCTAAAGGAATGTCAAAAAAACAGTCAGATAGGTCAGTCAAACTTTAATAATATATTAAAAACCAGCGTGATGTGGGCGCGCATGGAGTCGTATATCAACATGGACGGAGCTGCGTGAAAAAAGCCACCCGGCCTCTTCGCGTAAACTTCCCTTAACCACTCGCTCATCTTTTCTTCATCCATCCATCCCTTCGAGTTAGCTTTTATGATGACGCCGGCTGGAAAGGTCTCTTTTGGCAAGGTCTTCCTTTTGAATATCACCATGGGTGGAAGTTTCTGGCCATTAGCATGGCAAGCTAGAACCACAGTGAAGGATGACTTCTCATTCCCTGTGGTGCGAATATTCACCGTACGTGCTCCCGTTGTATCCACAGTGCGGTTCACAGGAATATCAAAAGTCAGTGGAACCTCGTCCATGTTGATAATGTTCTCTGGCCGGATCTTTTTTTCAGCTATCTTGTTTTTACAATATGCACGGAAAGTAGCCAGCTTTTCTTGAAAGTCTTTAGGCAGTTGCTGTGAAATAGTAGTCCGTGTGCGGATGGAGAGATTGCGTCTTTTCATGAACCGGAAACCTGTCGCTTAGTAGGAGCCATTTTGTGGTCTTTACAGATGTAAACACACAAAGGAAATGAAACGTAATATCCGCGCGCTTCTTCTTCTTCTACGGGGGCGGGTGGTTGCTTACAGTAGAAGAAGAAGCGCTTCCTGTTCTATGGGGGCGGGTGCTTACCTTGGCGGTTGCTTGCGTAGAAGAAGAAGCACTTCCGCTTCTACGGGGAAAAAAGATGGCGGCTGTTTACCGTAGTTGCGAGACCGAAACTTTATGAAAACGAATCTTAATATTAATCCATATATAAAGCGCACCGGGTTATAAGCCGCACTGTCAGCTTTTGAGTAAATTTGTGGTTTTTAGGTGCGGCTAATAGTGCGGAAAATACGGTACTATGATTTGCAAATCATTTTCAACCCATATTCAGTTGAATATGCTACAAAGACAACATATTTGATGTTCAAACTCATAAACTTTTTTTTTTTTTTTGCAAATAATCATTAACTTTAGAATTTGATGGCAGCAACACGTGACAAAGAAGTTGGGAAAGGTGGCAATAAATACTGATAAAGTTGAGGAATGCTCATCAAACACTTATTTGGAACATCCCACAGGTGTGCAGGCTAATTGGGAACAGGTGGGTGCCATGATTGGGTATAAAAGTAGATTCCATGAAATGCTCAGTCATTCACAAACAAGGATGGGGCGAGGGTCACCACTTTGTCAACAAATGCAAATTGTTGAACAGTTTAAGAAAAACCTTTCTCAACCAGCTTTTGCAAGGAATTTAGGGATTTCACCATCTACGCTCCGTAATATCATCAAAGGGTTCAGAGAATCTGGAGAAATCACTGCACGTAAGCACCTTCGATCCCTCAGGCTGTACTGCATCAACAAGCGACATCAGTGTGTAAAGGATATCACCACATGGGCTCAGGAACACTTCAGAAACCCACTGTCAGTAACTACAGTTGGTCGCTACATCTGTAAGTGCAAGTTAAAACTCTCCTATGCAAGGCGAAAACCGTTTATCAACAACACCCCAGAAACGCCGTCGGCTTCGCTGGGCCTGAGCTCATCTAAGATGGACTGATGCAAAGTGGAAAAGTGTTCTGTGGTCTGACGAGTCCACATTTCAAATTGTTTTTGGAAACTGTGGACGTCGTGTCCTCCGGACCAAAGAGGAAAAGAACCATCCGGATTATTATAGGCGCAAAGTGTAAAAGGCAGCATGTGTGATGGTATGGGGGTGTATTAGTGCCCAAGACATGGGTAACTTACACATCTGTGAAGGCGCCATTAATGCTGAAAGGTACATACAGGTTTTGGAGCAACATATGTTGCCATCAAAGCATGGACGCCCCTGCTTATTTCAGCAAGACAATGCCAAGCCACGTGTTACATCAACGTGGCTTCATAGTAAAAGAGTGCGGGTACTAGACTGGCCTGCCTGTAGTCCAGACCTGTCTCCCATTGAAAATGTGAAGCCTAAAATACGACAGCGGAGACCCCCGGACTGTTGAACAACTTAAGCTGTACATCAAGCAAGAATGGGAAAGAATTCCACCTGAGAAGCTTCAAAAATGTGTCTCCTCAGTTCCCAAACGTTTACTGAGTGTTGTTAAAAGGAAAGGCCATGTAACACAGTGGTGAACATGCCCTTTCCCAACTACTTTGGCACGTGTTGCAGCCATGAAATTCTAAGTTAATGATTATTTGCAAAAAAAAAAAAAAAAGTTTGAGTTTGAACATCAAATATGTTGTCTTTGTAGTGCATTCAACTGAATATGGGTTGAAAAGGATTTGCAAATCATTGTATTCCGTTTATATTTACATCTAACAAAATTTCCCAACTCATATGGAAACGGGGTTTGTATATACACATACATACATGTATGCATGCATATATATATATATATATATATATATATATATATATATATATATATATACATACATACTAGAGATGCGCGGTTTGCGGGCACAACCGCGGAGTCCGCGGATTATCCGCGGATCGGGCGGATGAAATTTAAAAAAATTAGATTTTATCCGCGGGTCGGGTCGGGCGGTTGAAATAAAAAAAAATTAGATTTTAAATAGATTCAGGCGGGTGGCAGTTAAACCAATTGGGAAATATATATACATAGTTAAATGTTGTTACCCACATACGAAAAACGAGCAGGCACCTGCAGCATATGCCAAAACAGAAGAAGAAAAAAAAAAAGAGATGGACACTTTTACGGAGCGGAGAAGGCCCCCGACGCCTCGCCGGGGTCCGGGACCGAGGCCCCTTCCCCCGAGAGGGCCCCACCGGGAGCCGTAGCTGAGGCGATCCGCGAGAAGGGCCCGACGCACGTCCAGGGTCACCACCGCGCCCACCGCACCGACACCCCGCCTCGTCCGCCTTCGCCGCGGCCGGCGTCACGCGCAGCAGGTAAGCAGCTTACCTGCCCGCCACCCCCGTGGCCGGGGGCTCGTAACAGGGGTCACGCCGCGCGCTCCGCCCGCGCAGCTTACCTGCCCGCCACCCCTGTTGCCGGGGGGCGCGTAACAGGGGTCACTCCGCGCGCAGTGCGCTCACGAAAGGGGTGGGGCTCACCCTGGTTGATATAGACAGCAGCTAGGACGGTGGCCATGGACGTCGGAACCCGCTAAGGAGTGTGTAACAACCCACCTGCCGAATCAACTAGCCCTGAAAATGGATGGCGCTGGAGCGTCGGGCCCATATACCCGGCCGTCGCCGGCAGCGAGACGCGCTTGGAGGTGCGCTCTGCGCGGCTCCCATATGATTGCGCACTGGTGTGCGTCTGGGTCGTGACAGCGTGGCACGCAAATGTCTGTGCTGCATTGGATCAGTCTCCTTTCTTTAACAGGCAAAAGCTTTATAACCTCACTAATGCCTTGCATCGTCTATATTAGATATATAACAACGGGCGGATGGCGGGCGGGTGCGGTTCTGATCAAATGTTACATCGGGTGGATGGCGGATGGTTGACGACTTTCTGATGCGGTTGCGGATGAAATAATTGCCTATCCGCGCATCTCTAATACATACATACATACATGCATGCATGCATATATACACATACATGCAAGCATATGTACACTTATACATGTACACACACACACAAAAAAAATTTGGGGACCCCTGAGTTAACATTACTATTCTAGGAGTTTTGTGAAGGGCAAAAGCAGGATGTGATAATGTAATTTAGCACCAAATGCATGGCTTTTTAACCTTGTTATCTATGTCTTTAGCCCTTATCAATAGAATATAAATTATCTTAATTGTTAATAACCAGTAAAAGGGAGCCTCGGGGCAATAAAACAAACAAAGAAAAATATGATATTTTTGACCAACAGGACAACCGCCGTGCACTTTCCATCCAATATTCCTCCAGGCAGAAGTTGATCAGTGTTGTCTCCTATGTGAGCAAATCTATATAATACGTGAATTGTTATTTCAGCGCCGTCCTGTGCAATAACGCTGATAGCTGTTATTGACTAGATAAATGTCTGGAATCGAGTTGCGAAGCCGCACACCGTGATTAGCCGCTCATATGTGCGCCCATGCACGTACCAGCGCACGCACTCATGTGTCCGTGCGCACGCGAACACACCTCACTGGACCCTGTGCGGAACCCCCCGCCGGGCGGCGTCAGCACCAATACCCCCAGCGGTTTCCTGCCCCGGGAGATCCCGCTGAGCTGATATTCCGGTGTGCTCGGATGACTCCTTGACATGGTGTTTATTAGGATTGGCAACTTGTTTTCATTTGGATCAATATGGAGTGTATAAGTGGGGCAGAGGGCACTCAGGACCCTGGGAGGAGGTTGGAACAGAGTGGTGACAAAACGGGCGGCTGAAAACATTTTTATTGTCAAATATAACTTTTCCAGCTTCTATTGTGCAATGTGATAGGCTATCAATCAATAACAACTGGCGGGAGGAGTGATCGCATTAATTATATGACTCAACTACGTTGCACGAGCACATGTCCTGTGGACTTTTGTGGATTATCTTGAGTCATGTACCGTATTTTCCGCACTATTAGCCGCACCTAAAAACCACAAATTTACTCAAAAGCTGACAGTGCGGCTTATAACCCGGTGCGCTTTATATATGGATTAATATTAAGATTCATTTTCATAAAGTTTCGGTCTCGCAACTACGGTAAACAGCCGCCATCTTTTTTCCCCGTAGAAGAGGAAGCACCCGCCCCCATAGAAGAGGAAGCGCTTCTTCTTCTACTGTAAGCAACCACCCTCCCCCGTAGAAGAAGAAGAAGCGCGCGGATATTACGTTTAATTTCCTTTGTGTGTTTACATCTGTAAAGACCACAAAATGGCTCCTACTAAGCGACAGGTTTCCGGTTCATGAAAGGACGCAATCTCTCCATCCGCACACGGACTACTATTTCACAGCAACTGCCTAAAGACTTTCAAGAAAAGCTGGCTACTTTCCGTGCATATTGTAAAAACAAGATAGCTGAAAAAAAGATCCGGCCAGAGAACATTATCAACATGGACGAGGTTCCACTGACTTTTGATATTCCTGTGAACCGCACTGTGGATACAACGGGAGCACGTACGGTGAATATTCGCACCACAGGGAATGAGAAGTCATCCTTCACTGTGGTTCTAGCTTGCCATGCTAATGGCCAGAAACTTCCACCCATGGTGATATTCAAAAGGAAGACCTTGCCAAAAGAGACCTTTCCAGCCGGCGTCATCATAAAAGCTAACTCGAAGGGATGGATGGATGAAGAAAAGATGAGCGAGTGGTTAAGGGAAGTTTACGCGAAGAGGCCGGGTGGCTTTTTTCACGCAGCTCCGTCCATGTTGATATACGACTCCATGCGCGCCCACATCACGCTGGTTTTTAATATATTATTAAAGTTTGACTGACCTATCTGACTGTTTTTTTGACATTCCTTTAGCGCAGTTAGATGCGGCTTATAACACGGGGCGGCTTATAGGTGGACAAAGTTTTGAAATATGCCGTTCATTGAAGGCGCGGCTTATAACCCAGGGCGGCTTATGGTGCGGAAAATACGGTAAATGTATCTCTATTATGCAAGGTGGTGGTTTTCAATAATAACCGACGTGAGGATTGGTTGCATCAATCAAATGACAAATGTAGATTGTTCCCACATTTGCCAGAGTACAGTGGTCTTTGCACTGCAAAAAGTGAAATCTAAGTAAGATGAAATATGTCAAATAAGGGTGATATTTGCTTATTTTCTGTCTGATAAGATAATTCTTCTCACTAAGCAGATTTTATGTCAGAGTGTTTTACTTGTTTTAAGTGTCCTAAATGATCTCAGTAAGATATTACAGCTTTTTGCTGAGATTTGATGACCTATATTGAGTAAAACATGCTTGAAACTAGAATATCAAGTGTTGCAAAGCTGTGTCATCAACACTCACAAGTATAAAACTACTTTTTTAAAGTAATAACTTCTTATTTCAAGCATGAAAAAAAAAATTATGATTTTGACACAATTGTGTCTCATAATTAAAACAGATCAATCAATCAATCAATCAATGTTTGTTTATATAGCCCTAAATCACAAGTGTCTCAAAGGGCTGCACAAGCCACAACGACATCCTCGGTACAGAGCCCACATAAGGGCAAGGAAAAACTCACCCCAGTGGGACGTCGATGTGAATGACTATGAGAAACCTTGGAGAGGACCGCATATGTGGGTAACCCCCCCCCCTCTAGGGGAGACCGAATGTGACAGCCAAATGGACTTTGCTGTTTTATTTTCAATGAAACAATAGAAAATATGTACTCATATAGTAGTACAGTTGGCACAGTACAGCAAACTGTAATATTTAAACATTTAACAGGTGACATTTCTAACAATTTTGAACAGAAATAGTTCATGCACATTCAGATAAATTCTTCAAAATTACAATTAAAAATTTTTTGGCCGGGGGCCAGGCTGTAAATATATATCTATATATGTATATATATATACACATTAGAGATGCGCGGTTTGCGGACACAACCGCGGAGTCCACGGATTATCCGCGGGTCGGGCGGTTGAAATAAAAAAAAATTAGATTTTATCCGCGGGTCGGGTCGGGCGGTTGAAATTTTAAAAAAATTAGATTTTAAATAGATTCAGGCGGGTGGCAGTTAAACCAATTCGGAAATAGATATACATAGTTAAATGTTGTTACCCACATACGAAAAACGAGCAGGCACCTGCAGCATATGCCACAACAGAAGAAGAAAAAAAAAAGAGATGGCAACGCCGGCAGCAAACGTGGTACAAACTAAAAAAGGGAATACTAAAGACCAGGGGAAAAAAAGGCCAGAAAAGTTCAGCGTGGACTCGTTTTTATGAGGTTGTAAATCAGGATGATAGTAATGCTGGCTACGTGATTTGCAAGAGCTGCGACGCTGTTTATGTCTACGACAGTCACAAAACCGGGACATCTAACATGGTGCATCACATTTGTGCAAAACCCCGAACCTCCACAAACACCCTGAGCATGAGCAGTTTCGTCCGCCGTGATCCCAGAAGAGTGCCACGGGATGTTAAAACAAGATAGAACGCAGCTGCCTGCAGATGATTGCGCACTGGTGTGCGTCTGGGCCGTGACAGCGTGGCACGCATTGAATGTCTCTGCTACATTGGATCAGTCTCCTTTCTTTAACAGGCAAAAGTTTTATAACCTCACTAATGCCTTGCATCGTCTATATTAGATATATAACAACGTGCGGGTGGCGGATGGCGGGCGGGTGCGGTTTTGATTAAATGTTAATTCGGGTGGATGGCGGATGGTTGACGACTTTTGTGATGCGGTTGTGGATGAAATAATTGCCTATCCGCGCATCTCTAAGATACATATACATATACATATATATATACATATATATATATATATATATATTCCTTGCACACTAATGACTGAAAGAGCACGCACTTGGCGCGATGATGTCATGTTATCCATGGAAAAATGCATTTTTAGACAATATGATTTGCCTGAGCGGCTAGGAGACCCCGAGAGTAACAAGCGCTTGCCTTGTTGCCTTTCCATTAAGAACAATAAATGAGTTTTTAGTATAAGTTTGCTGGTTTCAAGAAATGTAATATCATTATGTCAAGATAATGGCACTAGCATTTACTTCATTTAAGAATATTTTTCAACATATTGAGCAAAAAGGTCCCTTTTTTTCTACCAAGAAAAGTGCACTTGTTATTAGTGAGAATATACTTATTTTAAGCTATTTTTGGGTTCATTTAGGTTAGCTAATTTTGCTTGTTTTGGAAAGTCTTGACAAGCCAAATTTTCTTGTTCTATCGGCAGATGATTTTGCTTAGTTCAAGTAAAATACCCCTAATTTTTGTATTTTTTTCCCTTGTTTTTGAACACTGACTTTTTGCAGTGTGTGGATTGTTTTGAGTAATTTGTATTTATTTCTGTAATAAAAGGTGACTGTTTTCAAGAATAACTGGTGGATGGAGCGATTGCGTCAATTATTCTAAATGAAGCATACGTAGCCTGTGCCCACGAGTAAGCGAGCGTACTGTATACTTGATGTATTACTTTGTAGAATTTCAAGCTGCTGGTAATAGCGGGAGGAGCTCCTGCATTAATTATATGATACATATGCAGCTCGTGCCGATGCATTAGTGAGAATACTGTGAACCTTTATAAAGATCATTTCTATTAATTTCTGTTTGTCAAGAAAGCAAGGAATTAAATTATGGAATGGATTAACCAAAGAAATGGAACATAGCAGCAATATGATTCAGTTTAAGAGACTGTCTTTGAGACTGGGCTCACCGTATTTTTTGGAGTATAAGTCGCACCGGCCAAAAATGCATAATAAAGAAGGAAAAAAACATGTATAAGTCGCATTTTTGGGGAAAATGTATTTGATAAAACCCAACATCAAGAATAGACATTTGAAAGGCAATTTAAAATTAAAGCTGCAAGCAGCGATGGACGGGACTGACTTTGAGGGCTCATAAAATCCAAACCGGAGCAGTAATTAAAACTCTTTCAAGTGTTCAAGTGTTCACAAAGTGCACAGAACAAGAATTGTGATCTTGAACCTTTTTTTTGTTTTTTATTATTATTATTATTATTATTGGGACAAAGATTATTTATGTATTTAATACTTGTTTACTTCCTATGGTATATTATTTATTAGTTTACTGTTATGTTACAGAGGACAAGGAAATTGGATAAAATTGCTATGGTATGAAAATGGGTAGGATTAAATAAACTCAGTTTATTCCTACTCCTTTTCGGACGTGCTGTAATGAAACTAAGGCTGAAACGACGCGTCGACGTAGTCGACGTCATCGGTTACGTAAATACGTCGACGCCGTTTTTGTGCGTCGGCGCGTCGCATATTTACGTCACACTACTGTCATGGCGGAGCGCAAAGCAGACGATGCGAGCGAGGGGAAAAAAGCACGCCAAAAGTCGTCAAAAGTGTGGGAGTATTTCAATAAACGGCCTAATAATGTTGTTGTATGCACACTGTGTCGAGCGGAAATGGCCTATCATAGCAGCACAACGGCTATGAACGAACATTTGAAAAGAAAACCCCCGACAGCGTTCTTGCCATCACCATCAACAAGTCAATCGTCCGCGTGCGTATACGTTGTCATTATTACACAAAAACATGAATGTGTCATTTGTATCTGCGTTGTAAATTCATAAACTAAAGCACCGTTTGCTCTGAGAGGCGCGTTTGGCGTGCCTGTTCAGTGTTTACAAAGACGCGCTCCTCTTTAACGCTGTGGAGAGGCGGCGGCGGCGAGCGAGCGGCGAGGCGGGGCGCGCCGGGAGCGACGCCGCAAGAGACAGGGGACGACGAGCGAGCGAGGAAGAGGAGCTGAAAAGCGAGGAAAGAAAGAGAAAAGACTTTGTGTAAAATTAAAAGATTGTAAACCTGGCAAAGCCGTCTGGCGTTCAGTCTGTCGGTCCTGAAAGAACCCCACGGCACAAGACGTGTCACAAACGCTAACGTTAATTAGTTGTGCAAATACCTTTTACAACATTAACAGTTACATATACTATGTACAAACCAACAATTAACTTTCACTTTAATCATACTATCATTGTTGTGTTATTAAGCAAAATAAGCAATACTTTTACTTTTGTTGAAATGTTTACACTGTACACTTTTTTGTATTGGATGTTTAGCTTTATTTTTGCACATTTTAGCAAATAAGCAATACTTTTACTTTTGTTGAAATGTTTACACTTGTTACAGAATATTTCCGTTTTGCACTTTTTTGTATTGGATGTTTATCTTTATTTTTGCACATTTTAAAGCAAAATAAGCAATACTTTTACTTTTGAAATGCTTATACTATTCCAGAATATTAAGATTTGCACTGGATGTTTACTTTTATATTTGCACATTAAAAAGCAAATAAGCTACTTTTAATTTTGTTAAATGTTAAAAGTTTTAAATGTTTACATTGTTACAGAATATTTTGTCATGTTGTTGTCAATGTTGACTGAGTGGCCATACTTTTTTTTTTGTAAATAAAAGCCATGCCTTTTGAAAAAACTGGCCTACATTTATTTTTTCCTCTTCATTTTAAATAAAAAAAATAATCGGTAAAAGGAAAAATAATCTATAGATTAATCGAAAAAATAATCTATAGATTAACCGATTAATCGAAAAAATAATCTATAGATTAATCGATAGAAAAATAATCGTTAGCTGCAGCCCTAAATGAAACAACTGGAAATATGTGATGAATTACATTGTATTGTATGCATGTTCCAAATAAACTGTAACTGAACTGACCTGAAAGGTAACAGTTAATAAGAAAAAGTGATTATATTAATAAAAGTGATTATATTAATAATATGACAAGGAGATCACACATGCGTATGTAAAAACCATCCTATTAATTTTATAGCACTTACTGTACGTAGCTTGTGTCCAAGTGATTTTGTGGATTATTTAGAGTTGTACTGTTTCTCTGAGGCAAGAAGGCGGTTATCAACAACGGGTAGGAGGAACGATGGCATGAATTAAGACTCTTATGTGCTATTTTACATTTAAAACACTTTCTTGTGGTCTACATGACATGTAATATTCCTTCTTTGGTCAAAATTTTGAATAGATTATGTTTTACAGACTGTTTGGAAAATGATTTCCGGCCGTCTCTTCAGGATGCGCCGTTTAGTGGGCGGTCTTATTTACGTGGCTCCACTTCGACAGCGTCTTCTCCCCGTCATCTTTGTTGTAGTTTTTAGCGCTTCCAGATATACTGACAGATTAAGTTCGAACTACCGTATTTTTTGGAGTATAAGTCGCACCGGCCGAAAATGCATAATAAAGAAGGAAAAAAACATGTATAAGTCGCATTTTTGGGGGAAATGTATTTGATAAAACCCAACACCAAGAATAGACATTTGAAAGGCAATTTAAAATTGAAGCTGCAAGCAGCGATGGACGGGACCGACTTTGAGGGCTCATAAAATCCAAACCGGAGCAGTAATTAAAACTCTTTCATGACAAGAATAAGAAAGTTTGATCATATTACGCCTATACTGGCTCACCTGCACTGGCTTCCTGTGCACTTAAGATGTGACTTTAAGGTTTTACTACTTACGTATAAAATACTACACGGTCTAGCTCCATCCTATCTTGCTGATTGTATTGTACCATATGTCCCGGCAAGAAATCTGCGTTCAAAGAACTCTGGCTTATTAGTGATTCCCAGAGCCCAAAAAAAAGTCTGCGGGCTATAGAGCGTTTTCTATTGGGGCTCCAGTACTATGGAATGGTAACAGTTAGAGATGCTACCTCAGTAGAAGCATTTAAGTCCCATCTTAAAACTCATTTGTATACTCTAGCCTTTAAATAGACCCCCTTTTTTGACCAGTTGATCTGCCGTTTCTTTTCTTCTCTCCTCTGCTCCTCCCTATCCCTTGTGGAGGGGGAGACACTCAGGTCCGGTGGCCATGGATGGGGTGCTGGCTGTCTGGGGTCGGGACCCAAAGTGGACCGCTCGCCTGTGCATCGGTTGGGAACATCTCTGCGCTGCTGACCCGTCTCCGCTCGAGATGGTTTCCTGGTCTTCTGCTGACCCCACTGTGGACTGGACTCTTACTGTTATGCTGGATCCACTATGGACTGTACTCTCACAATATTACCGTATTTTCCGCACCATAAGCCGCCCTGGGTTATAAGCCGCGCCTTCAATGAACGGCATATTTCAAAACTTTGTCAACCTATAAGCCGCCCCGTGTTATAAGCCGCATCTAACTGCGCTAAAGGAATGTCAAAAAAACAGTCAGATAGGTCAGTTAAACTTTAATAATATATTAAAAACCAGCGTTCTAACAACTCTGTTCACTCCCAAAATGTACGGTAATGTGCAAATGTGCAATCACAAACATAGTAAAATTCAAAATAGTGCATCAATAACTTAATGTTGCTCGAACGTTAATGTCACAACACACAAAATAAACATAACGCTCACTTTCTGAAGTTATTCTTCATTCATAAATCCCTCGAATTCTTGTCCTTCGGTGTCCGAATTAAAAAGTTGGGCGAATACGGGATCCAAAATGGCCGGCTCCGTCTCATCGAAGTCATCGGAGTCAGTGTCGCTGTTGTCCAGCAGTTCTGTGAATCCTGCCTTCCGGAAAGCTCGGACCACAGTTGTGACCAAAATATCCGCCCAGGCATTTACGATCCACTGGCAGATGTTGGCGTATGTCGTCCGGCGCTGTCTCCCTGTCTTAGTGAAGGTGTGTTCGCCTTCGGTCATCCATTGTTCCCACGCCGTTCGCAGTCGTGCTTTAAATGCCTTGTTGACACCAATATCCAGCGGTTGGAGTTCTTTGGTTAATCCACCCGGAATGACGGCGAGTGTTGTATTTGTGTGCTTCACTTGTTTTTTGACACCATCTGTGATGTGGGCGCGATTCATTTATGTTATATTCTCTTGCTGCTGCTCTATTTCCGTGTTCTTCGGCATGACTTATTGCCTTAAGTTTAAATTCTGCGTTATACGCGTGTCGCTTAGTAGGAGCCATTTTGTGGTCTTTACAGATGTAAACACACAAAGGAAATGAAACGTAATACCCGCGCGCTTCTTCTTCTACGGGGGCGGGTGGTTGCTTACCGTAGAAGAAGAAGCGCTTCCTCTTCTACGGGGGCGGGTGCTTACCTTGGCAGTTGCTTACCATAGAAGAAGAAGCGCTTCCTCTTCTACGGGGAAAAAAGATGGCGGCTGTTTACCGTAGTTGCGAGACCGAAACTTTATGAAAATAAATATTTATATTAATCCATATATAAAGCGCACCGGGTTATAAGCCGCACTGTCAGCTTTTGAGAAAATTTGTGGTTTTTAGGTGCGGCTAATAGTGCGGAAAATACGGTATGTTAGACCCACTCGACATCCATTGCATTCGGTCTCCCTAGACGTCACATCGACGTCCCACTGGGGTGAGTTTTTCCTTGCCCTTATGTGGGCTTTGTACCGAGGATGTCGTTGTGGCTTGTGCAGCCCTTTGAGACACTTGTGATTTAGGGCAATATAAATAAACACTGATTGATTGATTGATTGAACTTTTAATCAGAAGGATTCAATCTCTCTCCCGTTCTAATTTGAAGCCGACACAACAAACGCGCTCAGAGGAGATAATGTTAGAAAAAAGGTGACTGTTTTTACACAACTTTTGTTTTGGAGGGGGAATTGCAAACTTCCTGTTGATTTTTGCTGGGGCTTGTCAGTGTATGAAAAATAGGTCTAAGTGAGACCTGCATAGAGGTTTTTTGTTTCATGTCTCTGCGACCTTCCTAGTGGGAGTTAATATGGTCCGCTACGACTAAGTCTGACCTGAACAAACTGAAACTTGTTCAGAACAGAGCGGCTAGACTGGTACTTAAATGTTCTTTGCGCACTAATATTTCATTTATGCATTCACGCCGGTCCTGGTTGGCTGTTGAACAAAAGATGCATTGTAGTCTCATTATGTTCAGATTACTTTTACAAACGGTTTTTAAAATCAACTAACACACAAATTCATGATACTAGGAATGCCAGCAATGGGTATTTGGCACTTCCTGCTCCCAGGACCAGTCTCCTCAAACATACAGTCATGTATAGATGTACATCATTCTGGAATCGGTTGCCATCTCACATTAATCTCTCACAAAGTAAATTGTCATTCAAGACAGCTTTGAAGATACATCTATTGCAGCTGCTCACATGACGTGAATTTTTAATACTGGTTTTAACTAGCTTTTTCTCTTATGTTGTATTTTCCATTGTATAATGTCTGGTAATGCATGTAGTCTTTGTATTTTAATTTTGTATGCTCCTATATGGACCCCAGGAAGACTAGCAGTCGCCTTGGTGTCAGCTAATGGGGAGCCATTCAATAATAAACAAAATTAAAGCTGCAAGCAGCGTTGGTCGGGCCCGCGTATTTGGCAGGTGCTAGTACTAAGTGTCCCAATACTTTTGTCAAGTTTTAGTCCCAAGTGTCCCAATACTTTTGTCCAGTGTAAGTGTCCCAATACTTTTGTCCAGTTGCCCAATGCTTTTGTTCAGTGGTAGTAGTAAGTGTCCCAATACTTTTGTCCAGTGGTAGTCCTAAGTGTCCCAATACTTTTGTCTACTTTTAGTCCGAATTGTCCCAATACTTTTGTGTAGTGTACCTAACTTGTCTGCATTGTGTGGGCACGCTGGTGCTTCCTGCTTTTAAGCAGCCATCTTGAGAAAACAGCAGCGCAGCAGCATCAGCGCAGCGGTTTTTGAAGGCTCATAAAATCAAAACCGGAGCAGTTAGAAAAATTATTTCGATAACTTTTATTTGGAAGGGTTCAATCTCTCTCCTGTGTTAGTTTGAAGCCGAAACGACAAACGCGCTCAGAGGAGATAATGTTTGAAGAGAAGTGACCAGTTTATAAAAAAAAATTGTTTTGAATGGGAAATTGCAAACTTCCTGTTGATTTTTGCTGGGGGTTGTCAATTTATGAAATGTAGGTCTAAGTGAGACCTACATAGAGGTTTTTGTTTCATGTCTCTCCGATCTTCCCAGTGGGAGATACAGGCAGTTTTGTAATTTTTTTCTTCCGAGGAGCAGTTTTTTCTGCGTTTTATTCAAAAATTGCGCTAGAGCGCAATTTTGAGATTTGGGGTTAGGTTTTTTTATTAGATCGCAATTTCTGCCAGTCTTGATGTGTGCGTTCAGTTCGGTGAGTTTTGAAGCATGTTAAGGGGGTCAAATTACAGCTCAAAGAGGCAAAAGTGACTGATTTTACTAAAATTTAGTGTTGAAGGGGGAATAGCAAACTTCCTGTAGATTTTTGGCCGAGGAAATAAATGAATAAAATTTAAGTCTAAGTGAGACCTACATAGAGGTTTTTGTTTCATGTCTCTACGACATTCGTACTGGGAGTTAGAAAAAGTTTACTTTGTAGGGGGCGCTAGAGCGCAATTTTGAGTTTTGGGGTTTGGTATTTTCACCAAAGAGTTTTGTTCGAGTTTATTTATGTGTGCATCAAGTTTGGTGAGTTTTGAAGCATGTTAAGAGGGTCAAAGTACCGCGCAAAGCTGCGGAATAAGAAAGAATAATAATAAAACCTTACAAATTCAATAGGGTCCTCTGTCCCATTGTAAAAGGAATCCCGAAGGGAGTCCTTTTACAATGGGCCATGCGGGCCCTAATAAACAGGCAGTTTTGTCTGTGTTTTTTTCCTAGGGGGCGCTAGAGCGCAATTTTGAGTTTTGAGGTTTGGTTTTTTGATTAGATCGCAATTTTTGCCAGTCCTGATGTGTGTGTCCAATTTGGTGAGTTTTGAAGCGTGTTAAGGGCGTCAAATTACAGCTCAAAGAGGCGGCGGTATAATAATAAAACGCTAGAAATACAATAGGGTCCTCTGTCCTAAAGGGACTCGGTCCCTAATAAATCAAGAATAGTGAACAACAGGCTGAATAAGTGTACGTTATATGAGGCATAAATAACCAACTGGTATGTTAACGTAACATATTATGGTAAGAGTCATTCAAATAACTATAACATATAGAACATGCTATACGTTTACCAAACAATCTGTCACTCCTAATCGCTAAATCCCATAAAATCTTATACGTCTAGTCTCTTACGTGAATGAGATCAATAATATTATAATGTGTTCATCATTTCACACATAAGTCGCTCCTGAGTATAAGTCGCACCCCCGGCCAAACTATGAAAAAAACTGCGACTTATAGTCCGAAAAATACGGTATACGCTACTTTGTATTAGAAATGGCAACAGTGGAAGATCCCTGTGCATGTACGAGCCAGTGTGCCCCGCGAAAAAGAAGAAGCTTATCGACTACACCGTTACGCTACAAAGGCAGGCCCGCACAACAGTGACGTGCAGTCACTAGAGGCAGGTGAGAAAAAGAAAAAGAAATAAAATGTGAAAAAAAATGTAAAAAGAAAAAAAATTACTTAAATTGTTACATGTATCCAGTGATTACACTATAAAGTTATTTTCCATTTAACTTCCCCAGTTTTAGATTATTTTTATTCAAAATCGCTGAATTTTCACATTTGCCGTTCAAATACTGAGAAGAGACGGTGCGGTGAACAGCAGCCAGTTGAGGCACGTCACTCAGTGCCTCAACATGGATTGCGCAATGACTCGGCTAACTGCTGGCCTGCTGTGCAGTGAGACTGTATTGCTATATGAACTATATTATACATTTCCATAGTTTAGTTGGCTGAGGTATATAATGTACAGTTTATTTTGTCAACAACTGTATGTGTGTAAAGTATTTCTTGTGCTGAGCGATCATAAAACGGCTGCAAAAGACGCACTGGCTGAGGCTCCAGTAGCCCCGCCTCCTGCACCCCCGCCGTAGAATTGTTATATCAACTAAAGCCCACACTTAAACTTTCCACGTGCAAGATTGAATCTATTTAAAAAAGTTATTTCATAAGAAGCCAAAAAGTACAAAAACAATAATGTTCGTGTTGGAGGAGTTGTGAATGACTGCAGGGCCACAACATTAGGTACACCTGCAGACTGCCAGTGTATCTAATTCACAACTCCTCCAACACGAACATTATTGTTTTTGCACTTTTTGGCTTCTTATTAAATAACTTTTGTAACCTATTTTCATGGGCTTTCCTCTTTGTGATGTTAAGTTCCTGTTATGCGCTGTTATACAGTATATGCCTCGAGCTCTTATTTTGAAGGCGCTAAGAGCGGAAGTGATGACATGGGGTGGAGCGGAAGTTTTTGAAAGAAGGTAAATAAAGTAAACTGGAGCCTCCGTGTTTGTTATTTTGTAGTTTCATACAGTATAGGCAACAGTTATAAACCCTCGGTTACACTTTTTTAAATAGATTCAATCTTGCACGTGGAAAGTTTAAGTGAGGGCTTTAGTTGCGGCGAATGGACTTCATTTATAAGTAAAGGTAAGACCATAATAACGCTTTTTTTTATTAAATGTGCTTTTTTGTGTGCTACAGTTTGTATGTGTAAAGTTAAAGTTAAGTTAAAGTACCAATGATTGTCACACACACACTAGGTGTAATGAAATTTGTCCTCTGCATTTGACCCATCCCCTTGATCACCCCCTGGGAGGTGAGGGGAGCAGTGGGCAGCAGCGGCGTCGCGCCCTGGAATTATTTTTGGTGATTTAACCCCCAATTCCAAGCCTTGATGCTGAGTGCCAAGCAGGGAAGAATGCTGGTATGAGCTTTTAAACATAACCCGTTAACTGCTGCCAATCAAATGGTGAATAAGATACTCTTTAGGGTTCATATGTTTGTAAATCTGACTGTGATGAAGTCAGTGCCTCACCAGCCATCAACCTCACCGCACGTCACTGCCGCACAAAGCAATTAAGAGTACATTTCTATCATATCTGGATAATGCCCTGACGTCACCATATAGGCAAATTCCAAAAGGCTCGTTTCCCGGATGTCTGAAGGAACATTGTTTTTTATAAATATCACCGCCATCGTCAGTTTGATTTCAAATTTTCCGGGCTTATTTAGATCTGAAATACACAACAGGCACCAATAGATACGAAACGTTGGGTTTAGCATAATAGGACCCTTTTAAGAGTGTAATGAGTAGAAGCAGACTAATGGCATCATAGTCACCAGTCAGTTATCCATCCAGGCATAATTACCTCTGCATACCTGCCAACTTTTGAAATCAGAAAAACCTAGTAGCCAGGGTCCAGGGAACGCAGGCCCCGGTAGGTCCAGGACAAAGTCCTGGTGGGGGGTTCAGGGGGGCTTCGACGCAAAATGATTATTAGCATTCAGACAGGTTAAAATGTTGCTTAAAATCATCACTTTTCTATCAGTCACAGTGACTTTTCAAAACAAAAATATGACAGCAAAAATCATATGGGTTGATTGACATGTTTATTCTGTAAGCTAACTTCAATAGTTTGGAATTATTTTGACAGTTAATGCCAGTTATCCTGTCAACCTTTCACAAGACTTCAATTTGTTAATTGAAAGTATAAACACTTTTTACAGTAAACAAATGGTAAAACAGTACTAAACAATTCCATTAAAAAAAAAAATTGGTGTCATTATTAACTTTCTGTCCAAGCTTGTATAATCTACTGCCTTGTTCAATTGTAAAAAATATTCTGTGACTAAAATTCACATTTCTATCACAATTATCATACTGTAAACATGGTAAGCTAACTTCATTAAAATTAAGTCCTGTCAATAGCATGGAATTACAATTCAAATGTCGTTTTTTTGTAAGCCTTTCAAAAGAATTCAAAATATGAAAAATTTATGAAAATGAATTGAAGCCATCAGACACTTGAAAAGTGGCACATCACATCTCTAATGTAATCATTTGAACTTTTCAACAGAAATAGCACTGCAAAAATATTAAGGACATACTTCTGTATTTTGGTAGTTATGCTGTCAACATTTAACAAGATTTCTTCAACTTGGACTTGAAAGCATAAATAGTATAAAGACTTTTAACAGTATAACAGTACTAAACAATTCCAATAGATAACATTGGTGTCATTACCTTTTTGTTTGCTCAATTATTGCCTCCGTAAATAAAACTTCGGCATTTATCACATCCAAAGAATCTGTTTGGGCGACGAAAAACGCTGAAAGTTTTCCACTTGTATCGCTAGCAACGGCATTAGACTTGTGTTTTTTTGTCCCAACGTGGTCTTTTACATCGCTAATTCCTCCGTGTCCGATCGAAAAATCTTGTCTGCACAAGGTGCAATTCGCGTAGTTTTCACCCTTTTTGGAACGGATAATTATTCCCGGATAGGCTTTTGAATATTCTTCACGGAATGACTGCAGTTTTCTTTTCGGTTTAAGACTCGTTTGCGATTTTTCTCCGGCTGATTCCATGATCGTTCGCTCGTTTGGAAACAATGGCAACTGGTGCCTCGTGGTTGGCAGCGGTGCTATAAATAGCCTCGCGCATGGCATTCGGAATGGCTCGATAGGAAGTTACGGGAAGCAGTGTCGATTGTCATTGTTGTTACGCGATTTCGTGAATAAAACTTAAAAAAAAAAAATTGTTTTTAATTAATGAAAAACCGTATTTTTTTTATCACTGCAACCGTAATAGGTTGATAATAACCGTACTACCGTATTTTCCGCACCATAAGCCGCCCTGG